>NC_143041.1:33412446-33464946 GCF_057628025.1 Oncorhynchus mykiss
ACAAAGTCAAGGTATTGGAGAGGCCATCACAAAGCCCTGACCTCAATCCTATAGAACATTTGTGGGCAGAACTGAAAAAGCGTGTGCAAGCAAGGAGGTCTAATAACCTGACTCCGTTACACCACCTCTGTCAAGAGGAATGGGCCAAAATTCACCAAACTTATTGTGGGAAGCTTTTGGAAGACTACTTGAAACTTTTGACCGAAGTTAAACAATTTAAAGAAATGCTACCAAATACTAATTGAGTGTATGTAAACTTCTGACCCACTGAGAATGTGATGAAAGAAATAAAAGCTGAAATAAATCACTCTCTACTATTATTCTGACATTTTACATTCTTAAAATAAAAGTGGTGATCCTAACTGACCCAAAACAGGGCATTTTTACTAGGATTAAATGTCAGGAATTGTGAAGAACAGTTTAAATGTATTTGGCTATTGTGTATGTAAACTTCCGACATCAACTGTACATACATACACACACTACCGTTTTTTTTGTCCATTATAAAATTATTAAATAAAACACACTGCTCAAAAAAATAAAGGGAACACTAAAATAACACATCCTAGATCTGAATGAATGAAATATTCTCATTAAATACTTTTTTCTTTACATAGTTGAATGTGCTGACAACAAAATCACACAAAAATTAATTTATCAACCCATGGGGGTCTGGATTTGGAGTCACACTAAAAATTTAAGTGGAAAACCACACTACAGGCTGATCCAACTGATGTAAGGTCCTTAAAACAAGTCAAAATGAGGCTCAGTAGTGTGTGTGGCCTCCACGTGCCTGTATGACCTTCCTACAACGCCTGGGCATGCTCCTGATGAGGTGGCGGATGGTCTCCTGAGGGATCTCCTCCCAGAACTGGACTAAAGCATCCGCCAACTCCTGGACAGTCTGTGGTGCAACGTGGCGTTGGTGGATGGAGCGAGACATGATGTCCCAGATGTGCTCAATTGGATTCAGGTCTGGGGAACGGGCGGGCCAGTCCATAGCATCAATGCCTTTCTCTTGCAGGAACTGCTGACACACTCCAGCCACATGAGGTCTAGTATCGTCTTGCATTAGGAGGAACCCAGGGCCAACCGCACCAGCATATGGTCTCACAAGGGGTCTGAGGATCTCATCTCGGTACCTAATGGCAGTCAGGCTACCTCTGGCGAGCACATGGAGGGCTGTGCGGTCCCCCAAAGAATGCCACCCCACACCATGACTGACCCACCGCCAAACCGGTCATGCTGGATGTTGCAGGCAGCAGAACGTTCTCCACGGCGTCTCCAGACTCTGTCACGTCTGTCACATGTGCTCAGTGTGAACCTGCTTTCATCTGTGAAGAGCACAGGGCGCCAGTGGCGAATTTGCCAATCTTGGTGTTCTCTGGCAAATGCCAAACGTCCTGCACGGTGTTGGGCTGTAAGCACAACCCCCACCTGTGGACGTCGGGCCCTCATACCACCCTCATGGAGTCTGTTTCTGACCGTTTGAGCAGACATGCACATTTGTGGCCTGCTGGAGGTCATTTTGCAGGGCTTTGGCAGTAATCCTCCTGCTCCTCCTTGCACAAAGGTGGAGGTAGTGGTCCTGCTGCTGGGTTGTTGCCCTCCTACGGCCTCCTCCACGTCTCCTGATGTACTGGCCTGTCTCCTGGTAGCGCCTCCATGCTCTGGACACGACGCTGACAGACACAGCAAACCTTCTTGCCACAGCTCGCATTGATGTGCCATCCTGGATGAGCTGCACTACCTGAGCCTCTTGTGTGGGTTGTAGACTCCGTCTCATGCTACCACTAGAGTGAAAGCACTGCCAGCATGCAAAAGTGACCAAAACATCAGCCAAGAAGCATAGGAACTGAGAAGTGGTCTGTGGTCACCACCTGCAGAACCACTCCTTTATTGGGGGTGTCTTGCTAATTGCCTATAATTTCCACCTGTTGTCTATTCCATTTGCACAACAGCATGTGAAATGTATTGTCAATCAGTGTTGCTTCCTAAGTGGACAGTTTAATTTCACAGAAGTGTGATTGACTTGGAGTTACATTGTGTTGTTTAAGTGTTCCCTTTATTTTTTTGAGCAGTGTAGATCAGAAATACAGTGTAGACATTGTTAATGTTCTAAATTACTATTGTAGCTGGAAATGGCAGATTTTTTTATGGAAAATCTATAGGCGTACAGAGGCCCCTTATCAGCAACCATCACACTCCTGCGTTCCAATGGCACGTTGTGTTAGCTAACAGTGAAGAGGCGACTCCAGGATGTTGTTCTTCTAGGCAAGAGTTGCAAAAAAAAAGCCATCTCTCCGACTGGCCAATAAAAATAAAAGATTAAGAAAAAAACACTAGAAAGGGGAATTCTGCCTAGAAAGCCAGCATCCTGGAGTCGCCTCTTCACGGAGTTGCCTCTTCACTGTTGACGTTGAGACTGGTGTTTTGCGGGTATTATTTAATGAAGCTGCCAGTTGACGACTTGTGAGGCGTCTATTTCTCAAACTAGACACTCTAATGTACTTGTCCTCTTGCTCAGTTGTGCACCAGGACCTCCCACTCCTCTTTCTATTCTGGTTAGAGCCAGTTTCCTCTGTTCTGTGAAGGGAGTAGTATACCGCGTTGTATGAGATCTTGGAATAGCCTTTATTTCTCAGAACAAGAACAGACTGACAAGTTCCAGAAGAAAGATCTTTGTTTCTGGCCATTTTGAGCCTGTAATCGAACCCACAAAATCCTGATGCTCCAGATACTCAACTAGTCTAAAGAAGGCCAGTTTTATTGCTTCTTTAAAATCAGGAAAACAGTTTTCAGCTGTGCTAACATAATTGCAAAAGACTGACCAGTCTCAGGGTTTTCTAATGATCAATTAGTCTTTAAAAATGATACACTTGGACTAGCTAACATAACGTGCCATTGTGTTAGCTAACACAACGTGCCATTGGAACACAGGAGTGATGGTTGCTGATAAGGGGCCTCTGTACGCCTATGTAGAGATTCCATAGCCAGATACAATAGTAATTTACAACATTAACAACGTCTACACTGTATTTCTGATCAATTTGATGTTATTTTAATTAACAAAAAAAAAGTGCTTTTCTTTCAAATACAAGGACATTTTTAAGTGACCCCAAACTTTTGAATGGTAGTGTATATGGGTCATGGTCTGGGGCTGTTGGGGTAACTGATGGTTCGGTGTAGGCCCCTTAGTTTCAGTGATTGGAAATCTTAACGCTACAACATACAATGGCATTCTAGACCATTCTGTGCTTCCAACTTTGTGGCAACAGTTTGGGGAAGACCCTTTCCTGTTTCAGCATGCCAATGCCCCCCTGCGCACAAAGTGAGATTCATACAGAAATGGTTTGTTGAGATCAGTGTGGAAGAACTTGACCGGCCTGCACAGAGCCCTGACCTCAACCCCATCGAACACTTTTGGGATGAATTGGAACGCAGACCACGAGCCAGGTCTAATCGCCCAATATGCTCTTGTGACTGAATGGTAGCAAGTCCCTGCAGCAATGTTCCAACATCTAGTAGAAAGCTATAAAAGAAGCAAAGCCCCGGGGCCTATGATTTCTTAATCCGGCCCTGGGCCCACCTGTGTGTGTGTGTGTGTGTGTGTGTGTGTGTGTGTGTGTGTGTGTGTGTGTGTGTCTGTGTGTGTGTCTGTGTGTGTGTCTGTGTGTGTGTCTGTGTATGTGCCAGAGTTCATTCAGGAATTCACACAGTAAGGCCCAGTAGTGGAGCCACAGGAGCCCAGAGAGAAGAGACCCAGGGGTAAGGGAGGGAGGGAGGAGTAGGAGGCTCTGATTTAAGGCCCTGTAGTGGCAGCCTAACACTAGGGTTTAGCAGCACACTGATACTTCCAACAGCTGGTTCGGGATTACCTACTTCACTACACTACAGACCAGGGACAGGATGGAAGACAGTCATATTGACATGGTTACCTTGTACACTACACTACAGACCAGGGACAGGATGGAAGATAGTCATATTGACATGGTTACCGAAACTGAAGTATTGCACTCAAAACATAGAAAGCAAAAATCATGTGGCAAAAAAACCACAAATAAAACAGGTGACATTGGACTTTGTACGGTAGCAAAGTATTACAAATCACACAAGCACAGTATGGCGACTGCACAACTGGCAGCATCAAAGGACTAATCCCTTGATCAATGACTTGAATCTGTTTGATGGAGGGTGTTTGTCTTAGGTTACATTACAACACACCTTGATCAGAGAGGTTTGGCTGTGACCTCTGAGTCACCCATTAAACAGAGAGAGAGAGAGAGTTACGACACCATGAAGAAAGAGAGAGAGGTGGGAAAGATGAGCTCATAGAAATAAGAATGAATAGAACAGACTTGGAAGCTCTAACCCTGGCAATTCAGATTGTAAATCACAGCTAGCCCGATACATTGTTTGCTGCCTCCATTCAGGATGCACTGTTTCAGTTTCAATGACTTAATAAATTACTCAATATTCTGGACAAAAACAGACGAATGTAACTAAGGCTGGGAATGTCAATACAATCAAACTAGCAAGGGCAATGATTACAAGTATGTCATACCATAGCTAATAGGCTAGCATATCTATTTACGTAGCAAGTTAAAAACATGGAGCCTTAACGTTAGCTAATGAGGATGTCATTGAAGGAGTGGGTAAGTGATGGACCTTTTCCCCTCAGTTTTTCAGTAGCTATACACAGCTCATTTGGTTAGCTAGCAAGAACTTCAACAACTGTTATCCAGTTAGCATATGTCTTGCGTTCGCAAAATCACTTTGGCTATCTTCTCCGATTTCAGAGCACTCTTGTCTGAGTATGCCAGAGCGCCGAACAATTGATGAATTTACGAATGCGCAACACCTGCTGAATATGACCAGTGTCCGTAAAAGTAGGCAAAAAAGTAAGTTAGTCAAGAACGCTCTAGATAACATTTAAACAGCCTAACCAGCTGATGCGGCATGTAAAATGGTCAGAGTGAGGTGTTCTTACGGTTGTGGGCGGAGCAGTTGCCGTATCAGGCGGTGATACAGACCGACAGGATGCTCTCGATTGTGCATCTGTAAAAGTTTGAGTGCTTTTGGTGACAAGCCGAATTTCTTCAGCCTCCCGAGGTTGGAGAGGAGATGCTGCGCCTTCTTCACCACGCTGTCTGTGTGGGTGGACCAATTCAGTTTGTCTGTGATGTGTACGCCAAGGAACTTAAAACTTTCTACCCTCTCCACTACTGTCCCGTCGATGTGGATAGGGGGGTGCTCCCTCTGCTGTTTCCTGAAGTCCACGATCATCTCCTTTGTTTTGTTGACGTTGAGTGTGAGGTTATTTTCCTGACACCACACTCCGAGGGCCCTCACCTCCTCCCTGTAGGCTGTCTCGTCGTTGTTGGTAATCAAGCCTACCACTGTAGTGTCGTCTACAAACTTGATGATTGAGTTGGAGGCGTGCATGGCCACGCAGTCGTGGGTGAACAGGGAGTACAGGAGAGGGCTCAGAACGCACCCTTGTGGGGCCCCAGTGTTGAGGATCAGCGGGGTGGAGATGTTGTTACCTACCCTCATCACCTGGGGGCGCCCCGTCAGGAAGTCCAGTACCCAGTTGCACAGTGCGGGGTCGAGACCCAGGGTCTCGAGCTTGATGACGAGTTTGGAGGGTACTATGGTGTTAAATGCTGAGCTGTAGTCGATGAGCAGCATTCTCACATAGGTATTCCTCTTGTCCAGATGGGTTAGGGCAGTGTGCAGTGTGGTTACGATTGCGTCGTCTGTAAGCAAGTTGGAGTGGGTCTAGGGTGTCAGGTAGGGTGGAGGTAATATGGTCCTTCATGCACTTCATGATGACGGAAGTGAGAGTTACCTTAGCTTTCTTGGGAACAGGAACAATGGTGGCCCTCTTGAAGCATGTGGGAACAGAAAACTGGGATAAGGATTGATTGAACATGTCCGTAAACACACCAGCCAGCTGGTCTGCGCATGCTCTGAGGACGCGGCTGGGGATGCCGTCTGGGCCTGCAGCCTTGCGAGGGTTAACACGTTTAAATGTTTTACTCACGTCGGCTGCAGTGAAGGAGAGTCCACAGTTTTTGGTAGCGGGCCGTGTCAGTGGCACTGTATTGTCCTCAAAGCGAGCAAAGAAGTTGTTTAGTCTGTCTGGGAGCAAGACATCCTGGTCCGCGACAGGGCTGGTTTTCTTTTTGTAATCCGTGATTGACTGTAGACCCTGCCACATACCTCGTGTCTGAGCCGTTGAATTGCGACTCTACTTTGTCTCTATACTGACACCTAGCTTGTTTGATTGCCTTGCGGAGGGAATAGCTACACTGTTTGAATTCGGTCATGTTTCCGGTCACCTTGCCCTGGTTAAAAGCAGTGGTTCGCGCTTTTAGTTTCGCGCGAATGCATTAGTATACATAATTCCCAAGAATTTATGAAAACGTGAAAATGACCATATATGTGTAGTGTAAGTGGTTGCTTGTCAGAAAATGTTTTAAGAGTCATATTGTTCCTAGGGGTGTATATGAATAGATTTGAATAAGATTTCATATTGCTAAAATGCTGTCAGTTCCACTTTAAATGCAACAATGTTTCACACACGTAAGGTTATTTTCAAAAAGATGGCTTACAACAGCCAGCACGCTGCAATATAAAACACAGTTCCACTCATCAGATGATGGTCATTTCAAACTTAACTTCCTGTTTAAAGTTATTATTGTAAAGGGAGAAGCTAACAAATTAGCAACAACACTCTCTTTGATAACACCTTCTGCAGCCACTGCAAACTAGCCGATAACAAACGCTAGGTAGCTAGACCGTGGGAAAACTACTGCTCGCTATTGCGCCTGTTGGCCTTCAGGAAGGCAGAAGTTCCCATGAGTTTTTGTAAAAACGGTTTGGGAAAGTAATAATTTGTAGAGTGGCTCTCTTTTCCCTCAGCATGCCTTTATTCACTATTCTGAATGCCTAAAGAATACATACAGTATGGTGTTCTGAAATACAGTACCAGTCAAAAGTTTGGACACACCTACTCATTCCAGGGTTTTTCTTTATTTCTACAATTATCTACATTGCAGAATAATGGTAAAGACAAACAATGAAATAACACATATGGAATCATGTAGTAACCCCCCAAAAATGTTAAACAAATCAAAAATATATTTGTATTTGAGATTCTTCAAAGTAGCCACCCTTTGCCTTGATGACAGCTTTGCACACTCTTGGCATTCTCTCAACCAGCTTCATGATGTAGTCACCTGGAATGCTAATTGAAATGCAGGTGTGCCTTGTTAAAAGTTCATTTGTGGAATTTCTTTCCTTCTTAATGCATTTGAGCCAATCAGTTGTGTTGTGACAAGGTAGGTTTGGTTTACAGAAGATAGCCCTATTTGGTAAAAGACCAAGTCCATATTGTGACAAGAACAGCTTAAATAAACTAAGAGAAACGACAGTCCATCAATAATTTAAGATAAGGTCAGTCAATCCGGAAAATTTCAAGAATTTAGAAAATTTCTTCAAGTGCAGTCGCAAAAACCATCAAGCGCTTTGATAAAACTGGCTCTCATGAGGACCGCCACAGGAAAGGAAGACCCAGTTACCTCTGCTGCAGAGGATAAGTTCATTAGAGTCACCCGCCTCAGAAATTGCAGCCCAAATAAATGCTTCACAGAGTTCAAGTAACAGACACATCTCAACATCAACTGTTCAGAGGACACTGTGTTAATCAGGCCTTCATGGTCAAATTTATGCAAAGGACACCAATAAGAAGAAGAGACTTGCTTGGGCCAAGAAACACGAGCTATGGACATTAGACCGGTGGAAATCTGTCCTTTGGTCTGATGAGTCCAAAATTGAAATGTTTGGTTCCAACCGCTGCGTCTTTGTGAGAGTAGGTGAACAGATGATCTCTGCATGTGTGGTTCCCACCGTGAAGCATGGAGGAGGAGGTGTGATGGTGCTTTGCTTGTGACACTGTCTGTGATTTATTTAGAATTGAAGGCACACTTAATCAGCATGGCTACCACAGCATTCTGCAGCGATACGCCATCCCATCTGGTTTGCGCTTAGTGGGACTATCATTTGTTTTTCAACAGGACAATGACCCAACACACCTCCAGGCTGTGTAAGGGCTGTTTGACCAATGAGGAGTGATGGAGTGCTGAATCAGATGACCTGGCCTCCACAATCACCTGACCTCAACCCAATTGAGATGGTTTGGGATGAGTTGGAGAGCAGAGGGAAGGAAAAGCAGCCAACAAGTGCTCAGCATATGTGGGAACTCCTTGGAAAAGCATCCCAGGTGAAGTGTGCAAAGCTGTCAAGGCAAAGGGTGGCTACTTTGAAGAATCTCAAATATAAAATATATATATTTTTTGGTTACTACATGATTCCATGTGTTATTTCATAGTTTTGATGTCTTCACTATTATTCTACAATGTAGAAAATAGTTTTTTAAAAAATTGAGAAAAACCCTTGAATGAGTAGCTGTGTCTAAACTTTTAACTGGTACTGTATGAAGAAGAGAAATACTGGATATTTTACTACGGTGGTGATTTGACAAAATTACAATTATGGCCTTGCATTGGACTTCCTTTCTTGGTTTCCCCCCTCTCCGGTCTTGGTCTTTAAATTCGGTCTCAAACACAACACTGGCTAATACCAGTGTTTGTGCATTTCATTTGGATATTTATGGGAGACAGAACAGCTAGCAACATACAGAGATGGCCTCACCCATACCTCTACCATAACACACAGGCGAGAGGGGGAGGAGAGGAGCAGTGTGGTGTCCTACACCCTCAAGCGGGGGACAAAGAGGGGGATCAGGTGATCTAAAAAAATATATATTTTTGGTGAAAGGGCCTACGATTAGCATTTCCCCCTGAAAACGCTTACTGCCTGGCCCCGTTTGCCATGTAACTCGATCGCTAGCTGAACAAACAGCACCTTGTAAACCGATAACAACATGTGAGCAAATCGCCCCCTTTGTGTCAGCACTAACACGTTTTCTAAACAGCCAGGGAGCATGCTCTTTCCACTGGTCCTGAGAGGGCAGTAAGAGAAGTAGGGAAAGCTGGGACCTCTCCTCCTGAGGCAGTGTGACAGAGCTGGAGCCTGTATATTACACTCCTACAACTGGTAACTCTGCACACTGGCTTCAGGCAGGCAGGAAGGGGAACTCTGTGGGCCTCAGTGTTCTTTACCTGAAGAATCCACACGAGGAAGAAGGTAAAGATGGAGTGGGGTTAGAGACCATCTAAAAATATTTGTATTTTCTAAAGGGAAAATCAAATGCAAAGAGTTCCACATACTGTACTACATATGGAGGGGAAGTCATTTATACCCTTTGACTCAGTAATATTGAAGTCAATATCTTCTCTGTCACTTCTACATCTTCTAGTGAACTTCTACAGTATATTGCATGAGCCTAGGTCTGGCTGTGGGTGCTTGGTCGAGTGTTAATACACATAGCTTGTATTTTCTGTCCCCTGTACATAGCAGGTGTTGATGTTTTAATGCGCTGCTCCCAGACCTGTGTTTGTTGGGTGATGGCAGGCCTGCTAATGACTGCCCAGGGGTTCTGGAGGGTTACGGGGACTGAGGGCTACTGCAGCCTAATGGAAGGATGAGTTGTGGTGATGAGAGCCCTGACACACTGGGGCAGGAGAAATTAAAGAAAGCAAAATGAAAGCAAGAGGAGAGAAAGAGAGAGCAAAGTGTAGAAATAAGAGAGCAGAAAGAAAGTAAAAGGGGGAAAGAAAAAGAGAAAATAAAGAGGGAAGTATGGAAGGGGGGACAGAGAAAACAGAAAAAGGAGAGAAAGAAAACGTAGGAAGGAGAGGAGTCCCACTGGGCCATGTGACAGGGTGATTGACAGGTGCCAGGAGGGGGGCCAGCATGTGTGGAGTGACCTGACCAAGGAGGACAGACAGACAGCAGAGCAGAAAGGCAGGAAGCGTGTGGGATTACAGAGTAAACTAGCAGCGTCACCGTGTTTGTCTAACTCCACAGTCCACTGGATAACACCACCGGGGCCACTGTCACTCACTTCCATTGGTACTGGCATTGCCACTGCCCGTAACTCATCACATCATTCTTGCTCATCCATCATAACCCCACCAACCCCCCTAACATACTTTATGACCTGTGGGTAGGATATCACTGGGATTTGGTTCATATGATGTTTTTCTGTCCTCTGCCATTCGCACAACATTAGTTGTGGTTTTTACACTGCGGCAGTGGTGACATTAAACCTTCAGCACGAGGTCCTGGGAGAGAGAAACAATGAGCGTGTGGAGCACTCAAGCCAAGGTCTTTTTCTCTAGCTTGTCTAAACTCCTACTCTTCCCCTAGTGGCTCCATAGGTGAAACGCTGCTGTTTAGCTGAACTTTTCAGCCATGGGCAGTTTTGGGACTAAAATTAACTTTCCAAACATGAATATTCTGTAGCAAAGCCTGAGAAGACAGATTTATGACACAGCATCATTTCTGGTGAGTATTTCAGGAACATAGAGAGAACTGAGAGAGCTGGGAAGCACCTGTAATGTCACACCGGTCTGAAGAGTCTTTTCACACAAGAACAGCACCTCCTGTTTGACTCTGCTAAACATGTTCTCACATTCCTGCTGTAACCTTAGAGAGGTGAGACACGTGAGCAGGGTTGTGGAATGCACTATGCAGGTGTGGACAAACACATCAACAACCCTCACACAATATTATAGTGGAAGTGCTACCCAAACAAAATGTGAAAATAAAGAAATATAAAACTATTAAAAAAACATTAATGTTGTGGTATTCAAATTAAAAAAGGTAGTATAAATTATGAGTTCCTCACAAAAATACGACAAAGAGATATTGTGTATATGTTTCCCATTAATGAGTCTAACCCTTGGCTTGTGTTGCTTAACCATGGCTGAGGATGGGGTGTCGGTGTGTATGGAGGGAAGGTTCTCACAGTCCCAGCGCGGGCGTGGATGAGAGGACACCTTTAAAACGTTCCCCTCCAGCCAGGTTCAGCCTCAGAACAGGAATGCACACTCATTAGGAACCCATCAATCACAACAGCCTAGGAACTATTTTTAACACTGGCCCAGGGGCACTGGAGGAGTCGTTTACAGGGGGCGCGGGCAAATTTATGATGCGGGACGCCCCTACTGAGCGTATTATCGCTGGCACGCCGGGTAAAAACACCCTCTCCGGCTTGGCGAAGGAAGGAACGGGAGAACACAGTACTGGTGAAACAGAGGGATGGATGGGAGTGATACAGTACACCCCACCCAAACAAGGAGCAAAACAACAACAAGATGCCCAGATGACCTCAGAGAAAGTGTATAAAAGTATTGTGTCTTTAAGGCCTGAGTTCCATCCCAGAGTGTATGACCTTACATGTCCAGTTTGTTTGTGTAACAGAGTAGTGGTGTCGGAGTGGAGCGAGTAAGAAGAGGCTAGGAGGTTCTGCTCCATAAAACACACATTCACATCATTCAAAGTCAAAGGCAGGCAGGCAGGCAGACACGCTGTGGGCTGCAGCAGCAGGGCAGACGTGTGTGTGTGTGTCTGTCAGCACAGGCAGAGCATAGGGCCCTCACAGCTTTCCACTCACTTTAATGTGTCACTGAGAAAGCCTATGGAGCGTATCTCCTTCTGCCTCCCCCTGTCCTCACCCCCCCCCCCCCCCCACCTCTGTCCCCAGCCCCCCTACCTCTGTCCCCACCCCCTCCTCCCGCTGTTGTCACCCCCTCCCCCACCTCTCCTCCCTGTCCTCACCCCCCCCTCCACCTCTCCTCTCCTCACCCCCCTTCCCCTGTCCCCCTCCTCCCTCCGCTCTCCCCCGTCCTCACCCCCTTCTTCCTCTGTCCTCACCCCATCCTCCCTCTGTCCTCACCCAGTCCTCCTTCATCTCCTCCTCCCTCTACCTCACCCCCTCCTCCCTCTGTCCTAACCCCCTCAAGCCCCCAGGCTGTGCAAGCAGTACCCCCCCACACACCTTCTTTCTCTACCCCTCTGATCCTCTCCTCAGACTCCAAGCCCAGCACTTGGAATCAATCAGAGGTGTTCAAACATTGCCTTATCTATAATTGAATAAGCAGTGAGTTTACTGGCACCTCACCGTGCCCTCCCACACCCGCACACAGAGTGAATGGTCGAGAGACTGACAGCTGAGCCCAGCGACGGCCGCTTGCGATGTTAGCCATGAAGACACAACAGCAGAAAACCAATTACGCCATTGACAGACTGTGGTTAGTTTGGGAAGAATTTGGGGTGTTTTATTTTTATTTTTAATTTCTTTATACTTATGCCCCCCCCCTGAAAGCATAAACACTGCCAGGACGAGGGTAAAAAAGGCAGTACCCCCTCCTCACCCTACTACCTCCAACCTACCCAAAACCCAC
This sequence comes from Oncorhynchus mykiss, assembly GCF_057628025.1. Lineage (NCBI taxonomy): Eukaryota > Metazoa > Chordata > Actinopteri > Salmoniformes > Salmonidae > Oncorhynchus > Oncorhynchus mykiss. Next base: position 33,424,824 of record NC_143041.1, read on the forward strand.
AACTCCCACCCCTCACCCCAGCCCCCATACCACGGCGGTGTGGAGAGGTGGGATTAGATTCAGGTGCGAGGTCCTGTTTGGGTTGGACGGGCCCCAGTCCAGAACAAAGTGTTTCTGTCTACACTCAGCCCAGTTAACAGCTTATTATGAGACGATGCCATTCCGAGATGTCAATCAGTCGGCGGGGTCACGACAGACAGAGGGAGACCCCGCTTTGCTGGTCTAACCAGCTGCAGGCTCTGAAAACATATTTCTCTCTGAGTTGGAGAGACACAAAAGATGTTTAAATGAGATCCCTTTACATGGCCCCTCCCCCCCCAAACCCACTATGGCCTCATGGTAACCAGAGCCAGGTATTCTCCGGCAAACATTAAAGCCCCCAATCAAACAGGAGAGAGCGAGAGAATGTCAGAATAGTAGATAGGGTTCTGAAAGAGGCGATTGCGGAGGCGCTGACTGACGTGGAGCTGTAATGGTGGTCAGTGACTAACTGGTCTCACTGACTGACACGCATTCATGAAGCCTATCACTTAAGGTCTGACAACTGCCTTACAACCGTACAGGAGTCAGAACGGCAGTTTCTACCGAGGCCCTTAGGGTAGTGATTGTATGGCCCATAATGAGGGCTACCACTGAAAATGTTTTCATCCTGACTGACTGACAGCCTCTAGGTACCATGTGTCTCTAGGTACCATATATATATACACACACATGCATGCAAGTGTGTGTGTGTGTGTGTGTGTGTCAATAAACAGTCGTAAATCAGAAGGTAAAGCATCATGACAGTGAGGAGATGGTTTTATGTTATTGTAACAGCCTTGATGAACAGCCCTGAGCCCTGTGCTATTCGGCTGAGGGCTGTGAGAAAGCCTGCCAATAAACACCTGCCAACAGAGCGGTCTGTCCTCCTCTTCCTCCTATCACACCTCTCAGTGGAGACACACTCCCATTCTGCCACAGGGCACTACTAGTAGAGCATGCGGTGAGAAAACACACACACACACACACACACACACACACACACACTTACTTCACTACTCAGAAAGATCGGTTGTTATGTAGCCCAACAACAAATTCTGCATTTCACCGAATTCACTCACATACATGAACAAAGCTGGAATCCTGAATGGTGAAACAGTCACGTCCATTAGCGATAGTACAGCAACAAGTTACTACAAACAAACACTTTTCCCCCTCTGACATTATTGCCCTCGGGTTCGAAGAGCACAATATGTACTGGTGATTTATCATGCTGCGCGACGCACCTCGGCAACAAAAACAACCGTTGTTATAGTTAAGCTATAGTATGAAAACAATTATATTCTCCATATTGCCTCGCATACTGTACAGTGCTGTCCAAATTGTAAATCCCATTGAAAAACAATGAAGTGGGTTTTCACTCCCGAGCTGAAAGATTTAGGTAACTAGGGCACACCTGTACAGCATAGGAAAAACTCATAGAAAAAACTCTGACACTAACAGAGGAAATGTGAGAGCCAAATTGGGTTACAGTGAAAGTTAGGGCTCCTCCTGTGTTTGAGCCACAGCCTTTCAGTGGCAAAACTTCATTTTTTTCCCACGCTCAGAAGCTGCTTTCAGGCAAGAGCCATCAATCACTGTCACCCCTACATCACTTGCCACCCCTCCTTTCTTCCCTCCTTCCACTTACCCCTCTCTTCCTGTCCGCCCTGCAGGCACCTATAGACTCAGAGTCGGAGAAGAGCCCAGAGGGTCAGCCAATCAATACGTGTCTACCAAACAAGACTGCTGCTAGGACTACCGATGGAAGTGACATCACAATCACCTGCCATGGGCCATGGAGCCATCTCACCTGCCTTGACACAAAACCTGCCCTAACTTAACTGCTAAACAGCACACTTTCTCAGGGTGCTCTAGGGGAGGAGGGGTATGGGGGCAAGGAGAGGGGAGAGAGGTGAGGAGTGACAGCTTCTTTAATATCCGGCTGTGTTTCACTGTGTTTTCAAACACAGCTGGGGCTGAAAGTATGACCCAGGGGATTCCCCTGAAGTGAGGCTCCGCCCACATCACCAGTGATTGACATGTGAGAACAAAGCCACTGTCAACAGGAAAGTGTTCATGTCAGGGAAAATACACACAGTATCCTTCTGGGAAGGAAGATCGTAGACCTAGATCATCCAAAAACCATTAGACATCATTTTGGTATCATGGTATCTTTGAAATCTGCTTTAATCTGAATCTATTTCTTATCTATGAAAATATAAATTGGAATCACATTTTAGGCACAGGTACATGTATGACTATGTATAACTTCTAATAAATAAATAAACACACGTCTTCAAACTGAAGAAACTGTTCAGTTCTTTCTACCGCACGTATTTGGAGTGAAAATGACCTTTTCAGCAGGGTCCCTCGACTACGGATAGCTCCAATCAGATTTTATTGCTCCAGTCTTTCACCCATCCACCCATTTCCTTGCTCTCATCAGGCCTGTCAGTCAAGGGTGTGAAAGAGGTGCTATGTGTGCACTTTATTTCTGTTTCATTTGGCTGGGTGTTCTCTAGATTTCTGGGCTAATAAACTCCATGCTAGCTAAGTTAGTGTACAATACATATAGGGAGTTAGCCTGCAGTGCTAGCATTGACAGTCACTGTTTACAGCAGAGCCTGTTAGTCGAAAAGCACTTGCCACTTTAGTCCTTACAATAGTGTCTCAGACCATCCAGTAAGGCCAAACAAAAGAACCACACAGCTGGTGAAACAACACAGAAACTGCCTTGTGAGAACAAATTCAAGACAAGAACAAAAAACACTGAGCTTGAGAGATCAAATAACCCAGAACTGAGGTCTGTACACTACAGGTCTGTACACTTCCCCCTCCAGCCTCAGTCTCCCTCAACTCTGAATCTCTGGTCCCCACATCACTCATCACGTCTCAGCCCCAGCCGCCCGGCTCCGGTTCCCTCTCCCTCTCAGATCATGTGACAGGGTAAATAAACCCTCTACGCTGACAGACGCGAGGGGGGACGTCACCGTGACCCACGCCGGGCGGGGGAGCACAGAGTGTCAGACCCACGGCCCATGGGGGAGGGGGACACTGGCTGGCTGGCTGACCAGCACTGTCTTGGCTAGCCGTCGGGAGTGGTCAGCCCACGCAGCAGTCTGGGTCTGTTGAGCGGGGGAGAGAAGAGGGACAGACTGGGCTGGAGAACAGTGGAGTGAAGACAGAGGTCTTTGGGGGGGCTTCACTGATCTCTCAGATAGCCCCATATTTCACTGCTGCATTGTTCTGTGCTGTGAGTGTGTGTGTCTAAGGGCAGTGGACTGTGAATTGGCCTGGGGACACAGCTCGTGGGCTGTCTTCTTCTCCCAGGGAACATCTGCTTTCAGTTAGAGCGGAGAAAGAAACCAAAGGCTGAGGAGGAGACCTTGCACTCGGAAGAGGGCCAGTGTTTATGCCTGTGTGTGTGGCAGAGTTTACACTTGAACTTCATGTACATTGGTAAATGATGTTTGTAAGTGTGTGTATGCAGGAACAGACATATCAGTGTGTCTGTGGTTTAATATTATTTTTCAGTTTGAATACTCCCAGACATCTCTGTCTATCATTGTCATTCTGCACTGAGTTTCTTCTACTGAACGACCACCGACCAGAATGCATTGCGCTGCCTCCAGCTCGTGTCCAACTCCATCTCTGGGGGTGCAGGCGGGCAAACCTCACCCCCCCTCACTGGATAAAGGGTGCAGACAGATTCTCTGTTTGTTTTCCATTGCCTAGGAACTCCTAATAACAACACAGCTCTACAGCGGGGAAAACACTGCGTCGTTTTCTCTCCTTCACCAGCCTCCCAAGAAACAACAAACTGTTTCTTCAGTAAAGTCATCTGCATTTATTTTCACTTAAGGTCCTCCAGAGTTGAAGCTGATGTTTTTTAGCAGAGAGAGGGGGAAAGGGATAGCGAGAGAGATAAAAGAGAGAGCACAAAGGAGAGACAAGAGTGAGCAATAGCTAGAGAAAATACTAATTTGTCCCAGCTCTGTGTCAATATATGATGCTACCAGGAGGGCCTAATTTAATTAATTTGAGGAGAAAAATGGATTAGTCATGACACGAGGCAGCGAGAGCAAACCGGCCGGAATAGGATTAGCTCACTGCTCCTGCTGACTTCTGTTTGGACTAGCCAATAATCTCATTTCAATACCAACACTCTGCTCTGCTCTGGGCAGGCAACGGAAAAGACTGGGGTCAAAGAGGAGGTATGGATCTGTACTGTACTGAGTGTACAGGGAACAGGAGATGAGAGATTGAAGACAGTGTGAGGACTGAGTGTAAAGGGAGGGAGAGATGAGAGGTAGAAGACAGTGTGAGGACTGAGTGTAAAGGGAGGGAGAGATGAGAGGTAGAAGACAGTGTGAGGACTGAGTGTAAAGGGAGGGAGAGATGAGAGGTAGAAGACAGTGTGAGGACTGAGTGTAAAGGGAGGGAGAGATGAGAGGTAGAAGACAGTGTGAGGACTGAGTGTAAAGGGAATCACTGACCTGGTAGGTTCCAATGCCGATGTGTTTCGGGTCAATCTTCACCAGCTCAGCCAGCGGGTCCTGAACTCGTCTCCCTATGGACACTGGGAAAAGTAGAGCCCAACACACAAACTATTGAAATACTATTAGGCCTAACCAATACACGCAAACAGAGAAATTGTCTTTTAAAATACCAGGAGGGATGATGAAAAGTAAAACAATAAATTACATATTTCATATAGTAACAGACTTGGTTACACTTATTAAATATGCATGTTAAGGGCTGTCCTGAGGGCAGGCCATTCACTCATGATTGGTGGGGTGGGGGATCATCTTAATGAACTCCACGGCTACAAGCCAATTAGAGTGCCTGCACCTGTCACTGAACTACACCCACCTGTCTCCAGGACACAGCCCTGCTTTCTCACATAAACACACTGGGAGAATCTCAATTGCATTTCCTTGATTCCTCGCATCCTTCTCAAAACCCATTGGATCTCATTAAATGGGTTTTGAGGAGGCGGCGAGGTGAGAGGATGCAAGGAATCAAGGAGATGCAATTGAGATTCTCCCCTGGCTATTATCCCATCTTCCTCCCAAAGTATGCACTTGTTCATGTGGAAGGAAATGACTGGTACACGTACAAGAAATATGTTGGAACCTCCCTGCAGCCCATTCCTCCAGCAATACAAGGTTTTTAGATTTGTTGGAAGTAGTGAACAAGTGTACACTTCAGGAGAAAAGAGATGCAACACGCCTCCGCACAAACACGCACACACAAACACGTGCAAACACACACACAAGTTTAACGATGATGTTTGTAATACTTGAAGTCGAGTTAAATGTAGCTAAATCCCTTCTCCAGGGTGGCTGACAAGAAGAAAAATGATAAACATTACTAAACACATGACATCATTTCACAGCCACTACAACATGAGGACAGAAACCATATCCAATCCAAATACATAAAATAGCTCTCACACACACACACACACACACACACACACACACACACACACACACACACACACACACACACACACACACACACACACACACACACACACACACACACACACACACACACACACACACACACACACACACACACACACACACACACACAACGCTCTTATTCCTCGTAGAGATCACATTAACGGACTTCTCAGCAGTAGAATCTCAAAATAGATGCAAATAGACCTAATACCAAACTCAATTTAAAGCCAATAAAACTCTAATTAAAAGAGAAATAAACCCCAGCGAGAGCTTGCGAACGTCATCTGTTTATATGCCAACGACAACATAACTGAGTTTGGTGAATGGGACCAGTTGAGTGTGTTTGGTTAAACACGGACTTAAAACAGTGGAAGAGATGGACAACGTGATTAATAGAGCATGCTAGGGACATATCATTCAAAAACCACAAGGATTTTACACAAGTAGTGGAGTCGTCTATGAGAGAGAGCTTATCAGCGCTAACCCACTGGAGAGCTACCAAACATCTAGTCCATGCCAGATTCCTCTCCTTGGTGAATCTTTAGCTTGGCTAGTAAACTTTTCAATAAGTGCTGGAGAGAGCACTGCTAGTCTCTGCTTACAAATGACCCCCCTATTACGGCGAGAGGACTCGGAGGAGAGAAGTGCTTTTGTGTGTGCTGTACAAGGCCTGGGCTGAAACGCCATCCCTGTCTAAATATTGTTGCAGGCTGCAGTTTCCCACAGGCTTCCAAGGAGAGATGCAGAGAGTGAGGCATTGATTCCACATGCTCCTCCGTCCCAGTCCCACCTCAACTACGTACATCCAGCGAGTCATCTAGCAAAACACACCACCACATCCTCCTCCTCTTTCACACCGACTCAGCCTCGCACATCTAGACAGTCCTCCACCATAATGCACTTCACCATATCATCCACCAGTCCAACATTCATCACCAGCCACTTTACTCAAACAAACACCCGCATCACTGTCATTTCAAATATAGTGTTGTATGATGTAACATAGGCTACAATCAAGCTGTCTACTTACATATTCACACATAATTACATATTGAATCCCTAACAAAACACTTTGTCATCACTGATTTAAATACACACACCCTCAATGCATCCACTAGCCTGATAGTGAACCACAGAACTATCCACTCAGACACTCAACAAAATGCTCATAATCTAGCCACTACCGTCGCATCTGAGTTCAGGGTCCCGACAGAGGGGCAGTGGATAATCTAAGGGTGTTGTCATTACCTTTCCACACTAGGGGGCATCAGTACTCCCTCTCAGGAGGTCAGACCGACCAGGGCAGGGGGAAGAGTTCGAGAATTTGGAAGTAAGGTGTAAAACAACAAGCCCTTAAGGCCCTCTTTGTTCAAAAAACACACTCTCCTCTGACAAGCACATCCACATACTGAAAGCACCCCCCCACCCCCCACACACACACACATCCCCACAGAACAATCTTTCTACAATGTCCTTCTCAAGATTCTACTCTATTGCATCCAAGATAAATGCCCGCACATTATTACACACATCCAAAATAAAACACAACATTACTTACGCCTTTCATTAAGGGGATAAATATGTCTCCCTGGGCTTGCTAGCGCTCTTGACCAGAGGACAATGTATGAATAAATCCACAGCTTGATTTACTGTTTTTATAGAGGAAGTCTGGAATAATTCTCAAATCCTGTTTTGGAGAGCATTTGATTCTTTTCCAGAGCTTCTTAAATGTGTTTCTGTGTTTGAGATGGCGCATTGTGCAGAGTGGAGAGAGTTTGTGTGGTCCGTCACACAGCCTGGACCCTGAGGGAAGTCCGATTTCACAGCAACATGATGAGTTCTACAGAGATGACCAGACTGCTAGGATAAGGGACCAGAAGAGTTTGTCAATAACATGGCACCATGTCAGTGTTGACTGATGTGGGATAGTTCAGGTTAATGTCAGTGCTTGAGAGCTACCAACAACTGAAGTTATTGACCTTAAAACAAATGCAGTGGTGTGAGAAAGTCCTGGGCAACATAACCAGAATGTTTAACCAGGATGTTTTGTGTCAAGGTTGACCCCTTCATGATTGATTAGTTTAGTGGGTAGACAGGCAGGCAGGCAAGCCTACAGTGCTGTCAGTTGTGTTCTGCAGTGCACTTCCGCTCTCTCACCCTTACAGGCACACAGACAGCGGGGGCGATGAGAGCTGCCAGGCCAGAGCAGACAGCAGAGGCGATGAGAGCTGCCAGGCCAGAGCAGACAGCAGAGGCGATGAGAGCTGCCAGGCCAGAGCAGACAGCAGAGGCGATGAGAGCTGCCAGGCCAGAGCAGACAGCAGAGGCGATGAGAGCTGCCAGGCCAGAGCAGACAGCAGAGGCGATGAGAGCTGCCAGGCCAGAGCAGACAGCAGAGACGAGAGCTGCCAGGCCAGAGCAGACAGCAGAGACGGAGAGCTGCCAGGCCAGAGCAGACAGCAGAGACGGAGAGCTGCCAGGCCAGAGCAGACAGCAGAGACGGAGAGCTGCCAGGCCAGAGCAGACAGCAGAGACGGAGAGCTGCCAGGCCAGAGCAGACAGCAGAGACGGAGAGCTGCCAGGCCAGAGCAGACAGCAGAGACGGAGAGCTGCCAGGCCAGCGCAGACAGCAGAGACGGAGAGCTGCCAGGCCAGAGCAGACAGCAGAGACGGAGAGCTGCCAGGCCAGAGCAGACAGCAGAGACGGAGAGCTGCCAGGCCAGAGCAGACAGCAGAGACGGAGAGCTGCCAGGCCAGAGCAGACAGCAGAGACGGAGAGCTGCCAGGCCAGAGCAGACAGCAGAGACGAGAGCTGCCAGGCCAGAGCAGACAGCAGAGATGAGAGCTGCCAGGCTAGACCAGACAGCAGAGATGAGAGCTGCCAGGCTAGACCAGACAGCAGAGATGAGAGCTGCCAGGCTAGACCAGACAGCAGAGATGAGAGCTGCCAGGCTAGACCAGACAGCAGAGATGAGAGCTGCCTGGCCAGACCAGACAGCAGAGATGAGAGCTGCCAGGCAAGACCAGAAAGCAGAGATGAGAGCTGCCAGGCCAGACCAGAAAGCAGAGATGAGAGCTGCCAGGCCAGACCAGAAAGCAGAGATGAGAGCTGCCAGGCCAGACCAGAAAGCAGAGATGAGAGCTGCCAGGCTAGACCAGACAGCAGAGATGAGAGCTGCCAGGCTAGACCAGACAGCAGAGATGAGAGCTGCCAGGCTAGACCAGACAGCAGAGATGAGAGCTGCCTGGCCAGACCAGACAGCAGAGATGAGAGCTGCATGGCCAGACCAGACAGCAGAGCAGGACTCAGAAGAGCAGACTAGAATCCAGCAAAGAGCTAAGCCACCAACATAACAACAGAGGCTCAGAATTTCGCAACTTCTAGCAACGGCCCTGGCAACGGAGGCTAACTCCTAATTAGGGCAGCATATAGCCTAGCAGTTAGAGCGTTGGGCCAGTAGCCGAAAGGTTGCTGGTTTGAATAACCGAGCCGACAAGGTGAAAAAATCTGTCCTTCTGCCCTTGAGCAAGGCACTGAACCCTACTTTGATCCAGGGGTGCTGTACTACTATGGCTGACCCTGTAAAACAACACACTGCATCTGGTGTATGTAACCATAAAACATTTATTGTCTATTTCTCAAATCCCATTGTGATGCAAGAGGGGAGGACATATTTTGGCAAGTGGACACTATTTGGCATGACATGCCCATTGACTGAGGTGTATCTCACCTGCACTCCTCAGGTTCGGGTCCAGATCTGGCATTTCCTTCACTGCCGCTGGGCTCACACTGTAGATGGATGCCCCTGCCTCGCTGGTGATGCTGAGACAGAGAGAACACATGGTTAAAGGGATAGTTCAACAATTTGTCAATTAAGTTCTTTGTTCTACTTACCCAGTCGGATGAAGTCATGGATACTATTTGTATGTCTCTGCGTGCAGTTTGAAGGAAGTTGGAGGTATTTACTGGACCCAATGCTAACTAGCGTTAGCACAATGACAAAGTCTACAGGAGCAGCCAGGATCACACAGTAGCAGTCAACCAGTGGCAGAACTACTCACACTCATACCAAAGCCCACTCGTATTGTTACTCTCTTCTCAAAAGGTTCAGTATATATTTTTATATCCCCCCCCCCCCCCCCCCCCCTCTTCCACCAAGGCACCTTTTCCTCCAGCCTCTTCTTTCTACTAAAATATAATCTTCTCACAAAGCATCAATACGTGATTCTTAAGTCCATAAGGCCCTGCTGTTCCTTCCTGCCTTTCATGCAAACACTCCTTTTTCTTTGAAGATCAAGGACGTCATAAGCTCAGGTTTGTGAGACTGATCCACATAGCTTTTAGGGAAGCTTTTAGGTGAAAAAAGAATGAAAAAAGGTACGCGAATGGGGAAGATGGAGGGAAAAGAATAGTGGAGGAAAAACAAATAGCCCTAATAAAGATGTACTGTCATAACCATCACTCACATCACTCACAGAGCCCCTCCTTCCACTGATGTATTCTCATTCTCAGCACCACTTAGATGGCTAGTGTCAAATGCACCATTACCTACAAATCAATTCATTCATTCAGTAACAAGCTCTCCTTTCTCTGTTCGAGACCCTCTGTCGTAGACACCGACTCAATAAATCTAACCTTTCACCATGGTAATTATCTCTAACGTTCTCTTCCAACTCCGGTGATCACAGACCTTTTCATCAAGCAAATAAGGTTAGAGGCCAGGGCGAATGCTTCTGCTCGTTTCTCTACATGAATATGCCTAGGACATGTTCTCAACTATAGAAGTCTACATGCATACATATATTCAAAACGGAATTATCTATTATTTTCAATTCTATGACTAATTGGTCGTAAAGCACTCAAGCACATCCAAATACCTTAACAGTTTTACCATTGTGTTGCTTGTTACTTTTAAAATATGGCCATTAGTTCCAGAAATATACCTGATGTGAGGGTAAAAGCCAAAAGGTGGAGCCCCAGCAGACATAAGACAATGTAGGGTGATGCAGAGCTAAAGGACAGAATGAATCCTTAACTAATGGACTCAACCTCCAAGCTTAGTTTGTGTGTGTGTGTGTGTGTGTGTGTACAGAGAATCCAGTTGTAGTGTGACACTACTGCCATCTAGAGGACTTGTATGTGTACTGCTACCGTTTGCTTCAACAGCAGAAGGTGACAACTGATAAATAATAAAATACAGAATTAAATCCTTATTGGGAACTTGGGACAGAATAGGCTTAGCACTTCAGAAATGTTTGGCCCATAAACACCAGTCATAATAAAAATTAATAAAATGTGAAAATATCGAGCAATAATATTAACATCATCACCCGTACCCGAAAACCCGAGACCTGATCGGAGAGGTTCCGGATCCAGAATTCTATATAATGTCACAGGTCTGGGTCAGATCTGATATGATTGTCACGGGTCTTGGGTATGTGTAACTTTAACTGACTTGTCCGGAAGGACCCATACAGATCCGAACACGACTCCTGCAGTAGATGGAGAGAGAGAGAGAGAGAGAGAAATTGTATATTTCATGTTGCTGCTCTTTGCTTTTCACGAAAGTGGCGCGTGTAGCTTGTTGTTGGCCAATCGTTTGTCATCAAAGTGGCAAAAGGATGCAGGCATAGAGCCTTCGTGTGGGACAAAAGTTAGGAGAAACAATGGAAGGTGGAATTAAAAGTTAAAAAGGAGAATGATAGGCTACAAAGCCCAAAAACCAACAGGTAGGATGCTACTTTATATTCTGGATGGAATTGTTGCTTGTAACTGTGTAGGACGAGAAAGCGCATGTAGCCTCAATTAGCCTAGCTAGTTTAACTAGCTTCTCCTGGTTCGATGCAGCCAAGACAGGTACCACGTAATCGTATTGGATGATAAATAACCTAGCTATGGCAACTACACTTTATGACCAAAAGTATGTGGACATCTGCTCGTCGAACATCTCATTCCAAAATCATGGGCATTGATGTGGAGTTGGTCCCCCCCTTTGCTGCTATAACAGCATCTACTCTTTTGGGAAGGCTTTCCACTAGATGTTGGAACATTGCTGCGACTGGCTTCCATTCAGCCACAAGAGCATTAGTGAGGTCAGGCACTGATGTTGGGCGATTAGTCCTGGCCCGCAGTCAAAGTTCCAATTCATCCCAAAGGTGTTTGATGGGGTTGAGGTCAGGGTTCTGTGCATGCCAGTGAAGTTCTTCCACACAGATCTCGACAAACCATTTCTGTATGGACCTCGCTTTGTGCACGGGGGCATTGTCATGCAGAAACAGGAAAGGGCCTTCCCCAAACTGTTACCACAAAGTTGGAATAAATGAGAATGTTTTTGTATGCTGTAGAGTTAAGATTTCCCTTCACTAGAAATAAGGGGCTTAGCCCGAACCATGAAAAAACAGCCCCAGATCATTATTCCTCATCCACCAAACTTTACAGTTGGCACTATGCATTGGAGCAGGTAGAGTTCTCCTGGCATCCGCAGAACCCAGATTTGTCCGTCGGACTGCCAGATGGTGAAGCGTGATTCATCACTCCAGAGAGAGCGTTTCCACTACTCCACAGAGTACAATGGTAGAGAGCTTTACACCACTCGAGCTGACGCTTGGCATTGCGCATGGTGATCTTAGGCTTAAACAGTTATTGTGCCGACATTGCTTTCAGGGGCAGTTTGGAACTCGGTAGTGAGTGTTGCAACCGAGGACCGACGATTTTGACGTGCTACACGCTGCAGCACTCCAGTTCTGCGAGTTTGTGTGGATTACCACTTCGCAGCTGAGCCGTTGTTGCGCCAAGACATTTCCACTTCACAATAACAGCACTAGTAGGACCACAATTTGACAAACAAACTTGTTGGAAAGGTGGCATCCTATGACGGTGCCACTTTGAAAGTCACTGAGCTCTTCAGAAAGGCCATTCTACTGTCAATGTTTGTCTATGGAGATTGCATGGATGTGTGCTCGATTTTATACACCTGTCAGCAACAGGTGTGGCTGAAACAGCCAAATCCACTAATTTAAAGGGGTGTCCACATACTTTTGTATATATAGTGTATTAGTCTGCTATAGCGTGAGTTGGCTTGGTCTGTTGCCGTCTCTCCTTCCCTCCTCCCTGTTCCCGTGTCACTCACTCACACTCACAGTAGCCTACACACACTGCACGGCCCCTGCTAGACCGTCAACTCTCTCGACCACCTCTCCCTCGCTCTTTATCAGCTCCGGTTAATAAGGTCGCTTAAACATTTACTTCTCTGCTGCTACCCTCACTCGGATTGGACCGGGTCTGACCAGGAACGGGTCTAATTGTCTTCTGGTCCGTTCGGAACGGGTCTCTATATTGACATTTTTTATTTATGCATATCGGGTCCGGATGGGGAAAGCCCCTGGTTCATGTTTGAAGGCCTCTAACTCAGAGTCAAACCTACTGTAGCCACAGTAACATTTCAATGTTCATTATTTTCAACATGTTAAATGAGGACGATAGAACAACACGTTAAATGAGGACGACTATATTGCTACTACTACACTCAGCAAAAAAAGAAACGTCCTCTCACTGTCATCTGCGTTGATTGTTAGCAAACAGAACATGTGTAAATATTTGTATGAACATTACAAGACTCAACAACTGAGACATAAACTGAACAAGTTCCACAGACATGTGACTAACAGAAATGGAATAATGTGTCCCTGAACAAAGGGGGGGTCAAAATCAAAAGTAACTGTCAGTATCTGGTGTGGCCACCAGCTGCATTAAGTACTGCAGTGCATCTCACCCTTATGGACTGCACCAGATTTGCCAGTTCTTGCTGTGAGATGTTACCCCACTCTTCCACCAAGGCACCTGCAAGTTCCTGGATATTTCTGGGGGGAATGGCCCTAGCCCTCACCCTCCGGTCCAACAGGTCCCAGACGTGCTCAATGGAATTGAGATCCGGGGTCTTCGCTAACCATGGCAGAACACTGGCATTCCTGTCTTGCAGAAAACTGGCCATACTGCTCATTCTGTGCGTGGTGGCATTGTCATGCTGGAGGGTCATGTCAGGACGAGCCTGCAGGAAGGGAACCACATGAGGGAGGAGGATGTCTTCCCTGTAACACACAGCATTGAGACTGCATGCAATTACAACAAGCTCAGTCCGATGATGCTGTGACACACCGCCCCAGACCATGATGGACCCTCCACCTCCAAATCGATCCCGCTCCAGAGTACAGGCCTCGGTATAACGCTCATTCCTTCGGCGATAAACGCAAATCCGACCATCACCCCTGGTGAGACAAAACCGCGACTAGTCAGTGAAGAGCACTTTTTGCCAGTTCTGTCTGGTCCAGCGACGGTGGGTTTGTGCCCATAGGTGACATTGTTGCCGGTGATGTCTGGTGAGGACCTGCCTTATAACAGGCCTACAAGCCTTCAGTCCAGCCTCTCTCAGCCTATTGTGGACAGCCTGAGCACTGATTGAGGGATTGTGCATTCCTGGTGTAACTGAGGCATTTGTTGTTGCCATTCTGACCTGTCCCGCAGGTGTGGTTCGGATGTACCAATCCTTTGCAGGTGTTGTTACACATGGTCTGCCACTGCGAGGATGATCAGCTGTCTGTCCTGTCTCCCTGTAGCGCTGTCTTAAGCGTCCTCATGCCTCCTTGCAGCATGCCTAAGGCACATTCACACAGATGAGAAGGGACCCTGGGCATCTTTCTTTTTGTGTTTTTCAGAGTCAGTAGAAAGGCCTCTTCAGTGTCCTAAATTTTCATAACTGTGACCTTAATTGCCTACCGTCTGTAAGATGTTAGTGTCTTAACGACCGTTCCACAGGAGCATGTTCATTCATTGTTTATGGTTCATTGAACAAGCAGTGTTTAAACCCTTTACAATGAAGATCTGTGAAGTTATTTGGATTTTTAAGAATTATCTTTGAAAGACAGGGAGCTGAAAAGGGGACGTTTCTTTTTTTTGCTGCTGCTGCTACACATCTATTGTAGGATAATGACTGAGAAATGGTGGGGGAATTGAAGACATTAAAGGAAAACTCCACCCAAAAACGATCTATGGGTATTTGTTTCATTAGTCAGTTGTTGACAAAGTCCCAAAATGTTTTGCTTGTCAGCAATCAAGTTTTCAAGATATGTAACTTTCAAAATACAGAAATCATCCCGTATGGTGCATTTTGTATCATCTCACAATTGCCATATTATCCTGCATGTCCGGTTAGAGGTGTTATCATAAAGTCATGCCACTGATCCATCCTCCATCTTCAGGGTATACCCTTCTCTCTTTCCTCTTGGATAGACAGATCAGATGGGGAGTATCTCTCCTCAGTGTTCATATCTAGCTGACCTTTGTGATGAGAGGTCAGCGCCTGCCCCTCTCACACTCACTGTTGGTACAACCAAACCTCTTTTAAGATCCCCTTCTCACTACAGCCACATCAAAAGACCCTAGAATGGGGGCCTCTGCCACGACAACCTTGCCAATTAGTACCATCCTGTTTAGCAACAGCCGACAGAAGTCTGACAAGAATTACATGTTAAATGAACTTGTCCCCTCTCTCTTCCCATCTTTCTCCCTCCCCCATTTGACTACTCTAGCCGTCTCTGCATTAGAACCCCCCACTCCCGCTTCTGCTGACAGCTGACATGTCTTCGTAGTGACAGCGCTAACGAGCGCTGGCACATGACCTTCAGCAGGGTCAGAGAAGATGGAGTCGGCAAGCTGGTCATTAATAAGACAGTCAGACGGATTAGGAGGTCACCGCACAGGGCACACACCCAAACACACACCACTCTCACACAGAGAAGCAGAGACAAACAGTCATAGTGACAAGGACAGACAAGAGACAAAAAAAACAGATACAATAAACACTGTGATTGAGATAGACAGGCAGAGGACCATATATTATAAAGAGTTTGCATGAAGCAGGGACCAATGGAAGGCCAATGGATATAGGATGAGCTTGGCAACAAGACAAACGCACATGCTGATGAGAGTGAAGCAACAAGATGGTTGTTCTGTTCTCCCGTCTGGCTCTCTCTCTCTTGGTTTTCAGTTATGTACCCAATAGGTCTCTCAGGTCACTGGTCTTTTAAATATCCCAAAGTCTAGGACCAAGAGGCATGGAGAGACAGCCTTTAGTTACTATGACCCCAGCTTCTGGAATAGCCTGCCAGAGAACCTGAGGGAGGGCAAAACTGTGGACATATTTAAGAGATCTTAAAACATATTTTTAGCTTTGCTTTTCCTTTGGGTGCTTTTTAGCTGTTCAGTATGTGTCATTCTTTTGTTTTTATCTTATGGTTTGTTGTTTAGTGAATATTTCAGCTTTTATTGTTGTATTCATTTTTTCCTGTAAAGCACATTGCGTTGCATTCCATGTCTGAAATGTACCGTAGAAATAAAGCTTGATTTGAGTCTCTCTCTCGCCAGTCCAGAGCCTGGAGGCAACTCCTCAGAAACAGGCCCATCTGGTCCGACACCTCTGACCAACACACACACAAGTTCGTGTACTCTCTCGCACAGACACAGACACACTAGAGCAGGTTCCAGAGAGAAGGCTGGTGACCAGTGATGGGGAAGAGTAGTCTTTCAGTGCTGATAGTTTGATAGCAGGCCAGCACTAGTCTCTTAGAACACGGCCTAATGATATCTGACAAATACAGGCAGCACTGAGCTGAGGAAGGACATCATCCACTGACAAGGCCATGGGTCTCCCTGTACGTCAGTAAGGCAGCAACCACAGATAAAATAAACACACAAACACACACACTCTCTTCCTCATTAAGTGATATGTGACACAGTAGAATGCTCTGGGTCAGTTGAAAGAGAGTCTGTACAGCTAGTGTCTGTCCCAGGGGAAAGTGCCCCCCAAAAAACCTCTACAGTCATATAAGAAAGGGATAGACAGAGGAAAGGGGAGGAAGAGAGAGACAGGGAGAGAGGCTAGCCCCTATCATGTCTGAATTAATTAGCAGTGCTGCTGGGGCAGCTGGTAGCAGCCCTGTCATAGATACAGCCTAGACCCCTTGTCTCCACGGTACCCAGACCATCGTCATGGCGAGGGTATCGCCGTGGCAGCCAGCAGAAGGTTGTCTGTGCCCTGCGCTCTGGCCTAAGTGGACACTAACACACACACAAGCACAAAGTCAACGGATGCCTCTAAGTGAAAAGGATGACTTGGTGGCCCTTCAGGGTTGTCACTCACTTACTCAGACCATTGTCCCTGGTTCCTGTCCTGGGGCAAAGTCACAGCCAAGCTCCCTCCGAACCCCAGTCTTACTGTAGCCCTCTCCCTTTCTCACACCCCCTCCATGCCACTGCCCCTGACGGCCAGTCATGACAGACATTGGGGGAGACGGATACAAGCTTTGATACCTCACCCCCCCCTGGACCCCTCGCTCAAACCACTCCCTAATTAAAATTCAGCATCAGATCATCAGGTCTGTTAGCGAGGAGCGAGGACAATATCATCCCCTTGGTGACATGATACAGAACACTGTGAAACAGAGACAGGAAGCAGCAAATCCCCAAACAAAATTAGACTCAGTCTGCTTTTGGCCGTTGATTCTAGTAGGCACCACAAAGTTTAAGATGGGGTTGCACTTAGAAAAGAGTGCGTCATGAACAAGATAAAAATGACTAATCTTTCTCCAATTAAAACCCCACAACTCATTGAACAAAACGTGTCTCTCCATTAAACCCCACAACTCATTGAACTGAATGTGTCTCTCCATTAAACCCCACAACTCATTGAACTGAATGTGTCTCTCCATTAAACCCCACAACTCATTGAACTGAATGTGTCTCTCCATTAAACCCCACAACTCATTGAACTGAATGTGTCTCTCCATTAAACCCCACAACTCATTGAACTGAATGTGTCTCTCCATTAAACCCCACAACTCATTGAACTGAATGTGTCTCTCCATTAAACCCCACAACTGTACATCTGCTTTTTTTGTTATACAGAAATAACAAAACATGTCGAAAAGCTATTTTGTTATACAATGTACATGTAGCCAGGTCAAACATCCTGACCTACAGTTCACAATGCTCCCACGTAGGGAAATAGAGCCTGCTATTCGGTGTGTGTGAGTGGGAAATGTGAGGACGCGGTGTCCAAGTAGGCTACACGTAGCTATGTGTGTGGAAAACATCTAAATCACAGGTAAGACATTCAACTTGTTTAGTATAGTCTGTTTGTAACTCCACTCACTACTTGCAGCTGTATAGTCCGTTTAATGGTGTTGTTGGTCTTGGCTAGCTTAAAAATGTTCTGATCGGTAGCTAGCTAGCACTCTCACTCAAGTGGCTGCTAGCATAGTCATGAAAAAAGGAATGAGCCCTCCAACAGTGTTTCCCATCGGTCCTAGGGACCCCAAGGGGTGCGTGCACATTTTGGTTTTTGCCCTAGCCCTACACAGCTGATTCAAATAATCAACCCCAGGACTGAGTTTGGGAAACGCTGCCCTACAATATTATCTTTTTCTAAGTTGTGATAATGCAGGCAATTTGGAACAATAATCTTTAGACAGGTTGTACTTTTCTTAAATGTAGTTTTAGAATTGACTAAAACAAGCAGACGACAAGAAAATTGCATTTGAAAAAGGTTCCGTTTTTGCTTTGAGCAAAACGGGGTAACCTAGGTAACCACAGGTTGTTTTCCCCACAGGTGGGCAGGGTTGCGACGTTCTATCTAATACCAACTGGGTCTATTGTCCCACTTTAGGACCTTATATGCAGAACAATTTTTTCTCTCTCTGATATTATTGGAACAATCCTCTGTGACATCACCAATCAGCGATCACTAAATTCAAAATACCATGATGTCAACATCTTCAACAATATCATCAGTGCAATCCCTCAAATAATGATAATCTCAAGGCTTTGTCCAACCTCTACATCCAATTATTTGACTGCCCTGCCACATGGTTCCAATCAGCTGATCCAGGAACAGAAAGGCCATACAGCCTCCTATCCTGGGTTGAATAGACTGATTATAATTAAACTCAACTTCATTGAACTGATGAGGTTGAGGAGTGATTAAAAAAAGGGAAATTGATTGCTCTCCTTAGAGTGTATTTTAGGGTTTTCAGTGAGAGTGATGCATCTGTGTGAATGGATGTATTCTGCCTCTCTTCACACACACACACACACACACACACACACACACACACACACACACACACACACACACACACACACACACACCTCAAACAGCTTTGCCCCATTGTTCAGTCAGCTGCAAAGCCTGACCCAGGGGACTTGGCCGGAGGATTGATGATCAGATACCGGCCCTGGTCCTGTCGGAAAATGATGACATTTTTCACCCAGAAAAGGGTCCAAATGGCAGGTGTCAGGGGCCGTCAGTCTCACGCTTGGTGCTAGGAGGCTGGAAGCGCCCAGTCAGCGTGGGGCCCCGCCAATGCCACACTCCAGCTGCCACCGCAGAGCACGTCTGAAAAGAGCAAGGTCTCACAGCCACTCACATCAATCTGGTGGCAGACGCTCGTCACACACACACACACACACACACACACAGTCACTCACACAAACATGTCACACATGTTTAACACACACACACACACACACAGCAGAAAGCGTTGGTGCCCTAAGGGGAGAGCGATTGCTATGCTTGGCCACCAGTGGGGCAGCAGGGTGGCACATTGTTGGCCACCTGTGAGTCCTCACAGCCCCCACTCAAACCATATCTATCTACTGGTCAGCCTGGGCACAAACTGTTCATAGCCGGCCTCCTTTACGACTTGTGTACATTGAGAGGGGGGACATGTCTCTCTAGTCTAATGTTCTTATCCATCTGGTAAATGTGCAATTACTCATATTGGCTTTATTGTGCATCTTGGTTTCCATTCTTAGTTTCTATTCCATCTCAATCTTAAAACGGAGCTTGAGACCACTTAAAATAAGTCCTTCTCGTAGATATACACACACAACTGATTCCTTGGGCCAATTTAAGGAGAGTGACTGCTATTGCAAGCATTCAGATGTGGCATTGAGGTTTCCATGTTTTGATGTTTCGTTCTCTCTAATGTCCAATGGCCATAAAGTCCTTCAAACGGCCCAGCAGAGCCAAATGAAGCGTGAAATGTGCAGTGCAGTAAAAGTGTTATTGCTGGAGATTGGCTCCAGCCACTCTGAGTGGCTGAGAGACATACGTATGGAAATGAACACACACACACGTCTGTGGGGATTTGACGCTTTGAGTTCGTGGCGACAAAGAACCTTGCTTCATTCTCACAAAAAGCTACCATCCATCAGTGCAGACTGCATTATAGTCCATGACATCAGCACATCTTTGCGTATATTAGGGAAAATATAAACAGAGTACTGGTAAAAGCTTACTCATTAAGAACGACTATAGGGTTATGATTATGTATGCGTTATGGTTGACAAGAAATATAGCGCTAATGTACCATACAAGTGTCAGGCATAAATGTATGTCGGATAAGATGATTATACAGTATGTGTATGTGGATGTGTATAGGAGAGATGATGTAACAGTCCTTAATACAGAGCTCTTGGGAAGAGAGCGAACAAGGGATGCTCAGCGACAGCAGGGGAGGACACCAGGACGTGTTTCTGAGGCGCTGCTGGGTAAAGGAGCGGACAGTGGAAGTTGGAAGAGCGCCCCAGTCCGTACCACAGTCAAGACCCCCGTGTCCGTCAGTCTGTCCTTTGTGATTCAGACGGCTAACCTTCAGTGGGCCTCTAGCCTCCTGGCTTTTCTCTGTAATTATCCAGGATCCTAATCACCCTAGCCAGGATCCTTGCCTGCCTGCCTGGCTGGCTCCCTCCAGGGCCCAGGCCACATCATCATGGACCAAACCCCCCTAAGCCAGCAGTGATCTCATTCCACCAGGAGCAGGGTGGGATCAGAGAACAGTGATTACCTGAAGACAGAGTGGAGTACGGCCAAGGACAGAGCCTCACTACCACTAGTAGTACTACAGTGAGGCAGGCAGGCTGGGACGTCAGGCCTTATACACTCTGACAGTACAGGGACTGTAGGGAGAAGCTGCTTGTTACAGAGCCACTCACTGACAGGACTCATCACTACTCATCTCTCTCCACGCCACTGGTTCCTGGACAGCAGATACTTGGCTATACATGGAGCTTCGGACCTGGGCTGAGGCTCACAGGCTTAGAAAGGGGAGGACAAAAAAAATCTCCAACTAACACGGCCATCGGTTTGGCATTTAAGGTGAACTTACCAAACATTCTACTCCTGCTTGAAATCAGTAATCTCTGTTACATATCGCTCTCTTTCTTAAGGAAATGTCACAAAACCTCTGAACACAAACCACCGAGCAGCGGTGCCTTGTCACCCCATTATGGTGGCTACTCAAAAAGACACAGCAAAACCTCAAGACAACCCCAGACTGGATGGACAGACAGACTGACAGATATAGACAGAGAGAGAGTGTCTTGGTCCATATCCTAGCCTTCTGCCCAGTGCAGAGTGAAACTGATCTGGAGAGACTGGCTAGCCGGTGGCATTGGGGATCGGCCTTGGGGTCTCTGATACTGGGCGGAGGGGGGTGAGGTTTGGGGGGGGGGTCATCTCTGTTCTCGTCTGCCTTTAGGAGTGACAGGGGGGCAGTGAGGGGGACATGGTTCCCAAGCGGTCAAGGGAACCAGGCACTCTGTATCATGACTACTGCCCAGAGATCTACAACTCTGTTCTGATGGGGTTAATGTCAGCTGAGCTTGTCCTTCATATGGACACCCACCGGCCACGCCATGATGCCATCTCCTCCATGTCCAGTTATACACATTCTCTATCTCAGTCATACCCCGTGCTTCATTTGAGCCGGATCCTGTTTGCGATGTAAAAATTCCAATAAAAGCGATCAGTGTTCATTTTGGGGCGGCAGGGTAGCCTAGTGGTTAGAGCATTGGACTAGTAACCGGAAGGTTGCAAGTTCAAACCCCCGAGCTGACAAGCTACAAATCTGTCGTTCTGCCCCTGAACAGGCAGTTAACCCACTGTTCCTAGGCCATCATTGAAAATAAGAATTTGTTCTTAACTGACTTGCCGAGTTAAATAAAGGTAAAAAAAAATAAAAATAATAATAATTTTAGTTGCCTCTTCTGTAATTCTCCTGCCCCCTAAAAAAATGTACTGTGAAAACGAGTTTATGGTTAACGCAACATTGTAGCCTAGAGACCAACGCATGGCCGTTGCTGTGTTGAGAGAGAGAGAGAAGCACACCTGAATCTCTCTCATAACCAGTGAGTTTTGAGCCTCCCGAGAGGCGCAGCGTTCTTAGGCACTGCATCGCAGGGGGTAAAAAAAGGGGATAAAAAGTACAAAAAATATCTACAGTGAGATTCACTAAAATGCTATAATTCGGAATACTACACCAGGAGTATAATTTAGCCACAGAGGATCAATATAGCTTATTAAAAACAACGCAGGTTCCCGAGTGGCACAGAGGTCTAAGGCACTGTGTCACTACAGCCTGGGGTTCAAACAGCCGTGACCGGGAGTCCCATAGGGTGGACCACATTTGGAGAGACTGGGTGGACCACATTTGGCCCAGCGTCGTAAGGGGAGGGTTTGGCCGGGGGGGGGGGCTTTACTTGTCTCATCGCACTCTAGCGACTTCTTGTGGCAGGCTGGCAAATGGCTCATGCTGAAAAGAGAAGACTAATCTATCTGTAGGCTACCAAAATATTTGATAAACTTCCAAATAGGCATATTGCGAACAGCATTGTTTAACAAAGTAAAACAAGAGAGCACATCACCGGTGAGTGAGCTCCTTGGATGAGTCAGTGAAACTGGAAAGCTTTTTTTAGGGCTATAATCTCCTCATATTGTGCAATATGTGTCTCTCCGCACACCTAGGCCTAGGCTATTGGTGGATTCAAGACAAGGTCGTCTCAGTTTGTCAGTGTCAAAGTAGCCTGTCATTTCGATCATTTGTGTGGTTTTAAAAAAGATTCAGTCATTTAAAATGATGTAGAATTGCATGAAATGCGTTTTTAAAAGGCCACATTTTTTTTGGACCCTAGGCTACAATCCCCCATGTGTGCAACTTCTGCAAGCACTTCTACTCTACTGCTCTATGCCACTACACAAAAGTTTTAATAACGCCTGCAATGCTTTATTATAAAAGGTGTCCTTTTTATTTAGCATTCCGGTTCCTTCAGAGCACCCCAGGTCACCCCTCTATCACTTTTTGTTCCGGCACCCCCTGATCTACAAATTAAGCCCTGTCTTACCGCATCCTGAGTGCCAAGAGGGCCTGCTGTAGCAGAACCCGAACTAGAACTGAAAACCTGGACTGTCTTTGTGTGAACTGCATTCAAAGGTTATCCTAAATGTTATCCTAAATGTATTAAGTCAATCCAAGCATGAAATCAACAAACCAACTGAACTCCTGGAACATTTCAAGGGACAAGAGGTATATCTAGTACTCTAGGTTCACAGCTCCATAGCCACTAGACCAGCGGAACTGGCAGAAGTTAGGACACACTGTAACCCTGGCCTGGTAGACAGGGAGGTGGGGGGTAGGCGGGTGGATGTCACCGCGTTGCGCTCGTCTCAGTGACACATCTTAGGTCACTGTCATCGGCTGGTATCCAGCACTGAGGGCTCCCTATCTGAGAGCTGGACACAGGGAGAGAGGAGCGTCCCCTGTCCAGCAGCCGCTGAGCCCTGAGAGGGTGTTTATGCCCTGTGACAAAGGCTGAGTGTTCGATGGCCTGCTGCTAATACAGCGTGACAGAGAAGGTCACACTGTGGAGGGACTGGGCCTGTCAACCGGCCATCCACTCACACTTGATAATGAGACTGGGAAGGTACGTGTGGCGGGCCACCATGATGAGAACACACGCAGAGTACAGGAGGAATACACACACACACTGCTCACAGAATGTTGGACATATCTGAAGTGACCTGTGGGAGTACTCCTCTCCCCACCCTCCTTCACCCTAGGGCTGTGGCATGAAATTTCGTCAGCCGGTGATGGTCAAGCAAATAACAGCCAGTCTCACGGTAATTGACTGTTAATCAACATAAACATATTTAGCATCTCCTGGCTTCCACGCATAGCCTACAAGCCACTGATGCAGACCTATGGAACAATCCATGTATACCAGCCTACACCATCACAATAAATCAATGATTTATTTTAGACAAGTCTAAAGGAACATGATATGAAGAAAATGTAGTCTATTTCAGAAGAACAGAATAGCATACTCTGAGTTGTCCTCATGTTATTAGGCCCTGATCTGGCTATGGCATATGGCTGTGGGCTACACTAGTTTATTTAGCAGACAAGATTTGCTTAGAGCTCTGTGCCATCACTAGCTGGCTACCACCAGCTTACTCAACCCTGCATCTTAGAGACTGCTGCCCTGTGTACAGAGACATGGAATCACTGGTCACTTTAATAATGTTTACATACTGTTTTAATCATTTCATATGTATATACTGTATTTTAGTTAATAACACTCCGACATTGCTCTTCCTAATATTTATATATTTCTTAATTCCATACTTTTAGATTTGTGTGTATTGTTGTGAATTATTCGATACTACTGCACTGTTGGAGCTAGTAACATAAGCATTTCGCTACACCCACAATAACATCTGCTAAATATGTGTGTGACCAATAAAATTGTATTTTATTCATATTATTTTTATAGTATGAAGAAAACAATTGAACATAGCTGGGAAAAAATAAAGGATATTTTCTCCAAACGATCTGAGGGAGTGAGCACATGCGCCTATTCTGTGTTGAATGGTTAACAAAGAAACAGGTCCTCCTATACGCTTAGAGTTAATGTAACTTTAGTTGTCATACAAACGTTGGGCTATGTAAAAAATGCTATACATTCTAAGGCTGCATAATGTGAGGCGCAGGCTGTACACACTTCATCAGTCTCTCATTCACAATTTGACAAGCACTTGATAATGCCTCAAATTTCCCGGTGGCATCCCCTTTGTGTGACTGAAATGCCCCTAAAAAAATCCATGCCTTTTGCGACCAGTGGCCATTAGGCCCTTGGGCTGAATATAATAATTATAATTTCCTTCTCCCGGCTGCGTGATCGGGTCTTTGTCACAGGCTACAATTGAAGACAGAGACATCGGGGATGCAACTGTGCGTGTCCTTAAGCTATGGGAAGAACTGTCCACATTTACTTTTTGTCAGCCAACAAGATGAGAACAGCAAAAGCACCAGCCTATGTCAATCTACTATCCCCCATAGCACAAAAGTTGACCTATTTTATTCTACCTAGAAATAAATATTCAAAACCTAGTCTGGGACAGTTGTGGGATGTGATAGATCCCAAATTAATACAACCACCAGCATCAAAAAACTAGTTTTTGAGAAATCAGGCTGACAACAGCTCAGAACATTTAACTTAAAATGTTGATACACTATTAGGCTATTTCTTCACATTATAAGCACATCAATGCGCAAACGGCAGTAGGCTATAAGCACAAATGTTTCATTAGCGGGAAAACACGTGATTATGAAATGTAATGCTTTTATTATAAAAGGTGAATTTTTATGGTGAAAATTATCTTCCCCAAACTTTAAACTCACATGCTGCTTACCAGTTAGGCTCTACACCCCTTGTAAAGTAAACCTATGGGCTAGGCTACATGAGGTGTGCGACTGATTTGAAAAAGTCGCAAGCTAGGCATTATTCACAAGTGATAATACATCATTCACAACTGATAGGCTAATATTGTCACCCGTCAGACTATTCTTGATTTAATCTTGTCTTTACATATACTAAATAATATGTGTGTGTGAAATTGTATTTATTTAGAATGGACCATTATCATGCACCTGTATCGAAACGAGGGAAGGGGAGAAAAAAAGACATATCATCTATGCACTTAAACAGCGAACGGAGGATGCTTTTCCCCGTGGTCTATTTTCATGCCAGCCAAGTAGGCTTTACTCCTGTTGTAAGAGAAGCAATGTGCTTAATATTATGAGAAAAACATTTGTAGCCTATAGAAAGCTGATGGGATCCTCCTCTTTTTAAAAGGAGGCCACCACTCTGTTTCCTCATGCAATTGCATAGCCTATAGAAATGTTGTGCAACATGGGCTCTCGAGAAGTGTTTGATTAGATTTTTGATAACATTTGCATTGATGTCAGACTGATTAGAGTGCTGAGTGTCAGGCAGTTAGCCAGTTTGGTAGGCTACTAATGACCAGCAGCAGCATCAAAGCTTGGAGAAGCCTAATTACTGTGACTAAATGTTCATGTGGAATTTGACTGCTGTTGTGGTGGTAATACGGTCACGGTAACCGCCCTACACCAACCCACTCTGTGGGGTAATTAGACTAGTGAAAGCTCAGACATAATTAAGACACAGCGCTCCCTCCGAAAACAACACTATCTATCTGCAGGGATCAGAGGCAGAGGTGGGCTGTCAGACAGAGCAGGGGGCAGGGATCCGAGGTAGCGGTGGGCTGTCAGACAGGACAGGGGGCAGGGATCAGAGGTAGAGGTGGGCTGTCAGACAGGACAGGGGGCAGGGATCAGAGGTAGAGGTGGGCTGTCAGACAGGACAGGGGTGAGGTGCAGGGATCGGAGGCAGAGGTGGGCTGGCAGACAGGACAGGGGTGAGGGGCAGGGATCAGAGGCAGAGGAGGGCTGTCAGACAAGACAGGGGTGAGGGATCAGAGTGAAGAGCCGTGGAGGCAGCAGCAGGCTGCAGACAGGCCATAGTGTGGGAGGAGGAGAATCCCACAGCTCATATGTCAGATCAGACTCAATGAAGCCAAGCCACCACACCAACTCCTCCATAGTTATGGTACATATAAAGTGCCTTCCTCTGCCATATAGGCTACTGTGCCTATATTGAAGCTAATTCAAAGAGCGAGCGAGTCAGAGAGAGATACAGTGCAAAGAGATGCACAAGAGCAAAGACAGGAGCTGTAGAGAGAGACGTGGCACAATGACAAGGACTCCATTCATGGTCAGAGAGGGAGGCTCAACTCTATCTGAGCCATCTAAAGATGGCACAACTACCTTGAAATACAGCCAACCACAGCCATGTTTTTTTTAATGTCAATGACAGTCTTGCTCGAGTTACGCACATGGATCTGAAGTTAGAATTCAACCAGTAATGAAGCTCTAGAATGGGACTGGAAGTAATAAAGTAGTCTTTACCGTACAGCCAAAAGCTACATGATGTCAGATCACTGTTATTAAAGACAAATATAAAATCCCAGGAGTGGACTAATTGAATGGATAAAACTATATAAAGTATGACATTTTCTTCGTTACTTGGCTATACTATTTCAAATTAAATTATTTAAATCAAAATATACTATTTAATTCACTTGATTATTATTCCTTTCTTCTCATTGCTTGAATTAGTAACTGTAGTAGAGGAAAGGGAATAGAGGTGAAAAGGTAGTAAGGTATCCTAGAAACCTCTTGTACATCAGTCTTTGGTTACCCAACAGGAATGTTGTAAGGCAGGAAATAGAGCTGAGATTTATTTTGGATAGATTTTTTGTATTTTTGTATACCCCCCCTTTTCTCCTCAATTTCGATCTCGTCTCATCGCTGCAACTACCCAGGATTTTCAAGATATCGATAATAACGATAAGTAGCATTTACTAAAGGAATGTCAAGTTTGAAATGAAGTAATTCTGTGAATATGGTGCATTGCTTACGGGACAATTGATAGCTACAACACTCCATGCAGCAGTAGTTGTAAGGATAATATTTAAAAAACGAACTGGTGCACATGAATGTCATTCAGTCAAATGATCATGATATGGATTTTTGTCCACATCTCCCAGCTCTAGTAGGAAAGGTTTTCCTGGAGATCTGGTGAACATCAGGAATAGTGTGGACAGGCACACAGGAATCCAGAGACACACATCCGTGTCCAGGCTGGAGGTTTTACCCGTGACCCCTACCCCTGCCCAGGACACAATTGCCCTACACACACACACACAGTAGAAAAAAAGGTTTAAAATCAAATCGTATTTGTCACATGCACCGAATACAGGTGTAGACCTTAGTGAAATGCTTACTTACAAGCCCTTAGCAGTTTAAGTGCAGGCTTATGTCAGAGTGAAACACCACACTATAGCTGGGCAATATGGACAAAAATATATCACAATAAATTGCCTGAATTGATGTGTTAGCGCTAAATATAATGACACATTTATAACATTGATGTGCACCACAGTTGTTTTTTTATCATTTAAACTACCACTAGTTTGATGGTTGTAGCCATCAATTGTCCCATTAACAATCACCCATATTAATAAACGTATTTCATTTCTTTATTATAGGCTACTTATCGTAATGAACAATATCAGCAAAATGCCTTCGTTAACTGATCGGTATGGTCAGTGTGGATCATTTTCAGTTGATGGTCCTGGCTCTACACAACATAAAAGATAAGCTCAACTGCAGTCTGAAAAGACTACACTCCTCAACTTCAGTGAGCAGGTTAGCAGGTGAAGACAGAAGATGACTGCCTTATTAACATGAGTACATCTAAAAACTCACTCAACAGGCAGACGCCTCCCTCCACCCACTCTCCCCTATGCCTCCAGTCCACCAAGACCCAGTCACACACACGGAGTGATGCAGCAGGCCCCAGAGAGCCCGGGTTGCCGTGGCCAAGGTAGGGGAGTCCCGGAGGCTCATTTCAGTGTGCCGGCTGCTGGCGCTGGCTGTCATTCCACAGGAGCAGCCAGGCGGAAGGGCAGAGGGGAGGAAGGCTGGGGGGGACGTGGGGATAGGCATGGTGGTGAGCACAGAGGGGTGGGGGGTGCACCTCAAGGGGTTCTGATCAAGCTGTGGCACAGGGAGACAGATAGCAGATGGTACAGATGAGGCTGCCTCTTTAATTAGATTGGCGCGCAGGAGAAGTGGTTGAAGTGTGTGTTCCTGGGCTGAGCCAGAGCAAGAGAGAGCACAGAAACACACACAATTGTTTTTACATAACTTCTCAAGTTCACACAGGCATTCAACATAAGTTACCACTTAACGGAAGAATAGTATCATATAATATTGTATAATACAATCAAAATAAGTATACAATACTCATCCATGATGTTATTCACTATAATGCTTGTTCAACTCAATCATCTCCAAGACATTTGGTTACAAGAAATCTGGGATTTGCAGACTCTAGCTTTTTTGGAGTAAGAATATGTAATATCTAGTTGCAAGCTTATGTACAAGACACATATGTTTTTTCCATTCAGAGCAGTTCTGAGGAAATTCACTTAGCGAGAGGCTCCGGTCGAGCCTTTCTTCACAGCGAAATACGAAGAATAATTGCATAGATTCGCCCAAAATAAAAATCACTATAAGGAGAGAACTGTTTCCAGTTGCTAAAACAGTCTGAGGGGAAAGCGAGGAACAGAGCAGCTCTCGCCACAGTGTTACGGATGGGCCACATTTATCATGAGGAGATTAAATAAACTGTGTGGAAGTCTGGCCTTGGTTGGAGTGCCGAGAGGCCTTTGATTTAAGGCTCTGCGTTCTAATTGTTCACCCACAGGATTCACAGAGGCGTAGAGAGTGTCTCGCCACGTCAGTGAGGAGATTCACTGAGCCACGCTGCCTGACAGTCAACTCCCCACCAAAATGAACTTTGTGGTTGGCATGACTGTTGTTGGTCAGGTGCGGTCAAAGCGAGCAGCTCAGCATCATGGTCTTCTGATGTGTCGACCGCCAATCTGGCTCATCATCATCATCAAGAGGATTTGGCGGTTGCCCGGGTCAACCAGGGGTCGATCAGCAGGACCAAAATCCTCGTGGGAGGTGGAGTCACCAGTGCTAAAATGGTAATTCCTCATCACTAATGATCCTTCCCTTGACTTCAAATTACAATACCATAAAAAGGACTTAGGGAAAACCACAGCCCTCCTCAAGGAATGGAACTCTGGAAATCCAGGAGGCTGGAACTATTTTAAGCATTTTGGGGGGAATAGATTTGATCAAGCTGTTAAGAGCGAAATCCTGGGAAATATCTGGAGAGAAACTAAGTGTCTCTGCCTCACTCCAACAGGAACATGTCTCTGCCTCACTCCAACAGGGACATGTCTCTGCCTCACTCCAACAGGGACATGTCTCTGCCTCACTCCAACAGGGACGTGATGCTTTCACACATCTAAGACTGTGGAGGGTTTCAGAAACACTGTCTGGACCCACTCTGGTCAGGGTCAGACTACAGTCACCTTGTAGTACCAACAGAACCCTCAACCCTGTCTGCTCCAACATGGGACAGAGCCTAAACTAACTACTCAATGATTGACTTTAAGTGGGCTTGGAGAGAGACATGGCTGACAGTGGGGCTAGATGTGTGCTTAATAGAAATACCCTCATTCTTTGGAGAGGAGAGAGTATTAGAGAGACCAGAGTGAAGCTGTGAAGCCGGGTCGTCTGATAAAAAGTAGAAACCCACAGACAGAGCACAGCCTAGTCTAGAGGGAGAGGCTAATACAGGACAGCCATTCAACACCACATAAAAGGGAAGTTAGACATTCCTACATGTCACAAGTTACAACTAAGCCATTTTAGAACAAAATACAGCTATTATCTGGAGGTGGATCTCTTGCTACGATGATGTGTTCCAGTTTTCCAGCTTTGAAAAGAACTGTCCCAGTAGAACCAAGTTAAAGCAAACTTAATAAACAACCAGAGATTTCAGCTTTGACCATTAGTTGGGAATAACAAAACACTGGCTTTCATGGGAGTCACGTGAGCCCTTAGGGGCTGAATATGTGTAGGAGAGTCTATGTAAACCTTATTCTGGGCTGGTGAGTGAAATGGATCCACTTGTCTCACAGCTGCTGTAGAGGTCCATTTACACACAATAGAATTCGAGCCTAAAAGTGCAGAGGCAGACACCGTTTCTGGGCCTGGCAGCAGCTAGCGACGAAGAACACAATACCCAAAGCGCCACCACCACCTCCCCCGCCATACACAGCCACATCTGACTGGTTCTGGGCTGCAATCCAGTCCTGACCCAAAGTCAACAAACAAACGTCGGCGCAAGAGAGACGATCAGAACTCTAGTGGTTATTTGGGTTGGACGGGATAGTGCTGCATTGTGCTGCGCTGGTTACAGCGCTGGATGGACTGCCAGAGATATTTGCTCTTAATTAGAGCCATTCAAACAAAGTCCAGATGACATTTAAAACCTACAAGAATGACCCATTCCAGGCCTGGCCCATATCCTTTAGCCTAGCCACTCCCCCGCCCTATTTCCCCATGCTAACGCTATTTTGTTACCTTTGTTCATTTTATTGATCAGTGAAGCTCCCTACATTTAACATTTTAATTGTCTTTTCAATGCTGAGAGGAACCCGTAGGCACCTCCTCTTAGTGACACTGACTCAGTTCCCTAGGTAGCCTACATACAGTAGGAGTCTACACTTAGGACTTTACCTGGGGACACACAGTAGGAGTCTACACTTAGGACTTTACCTGGGGACATACAGTAGGAGTCTACACTTAGGACTTTACCTGGGGACATACAGTAGGAGTCTACACTTAGGACTTTATCTGGGGACATACAGTAGGAGTCTACACTTAGGACTTTACCTGGGGACATACAGTAGGAGTCTACACTTAGGACTTTATCTGGGGACATACAGTAGGAGTTTACACTTAGGACTTTATCTGGGGACATACAGTAGGAGTCTACACTTAGGACTTTACCTGGGGACATACAGTAGGAGTCTACACTTAGGACTTTATCTGGGGACATACAGTAGGAGTCTACACTTAGGACTTTATCTGGGGACATACAGTAGGAGTCTACACTTAGGACTTTATCTGGGGACATACAGTAGGAGTCTACACTTAGGACTTTACCTGGGGACACACAGTAGGAGTCTACACTTAGGACTTTACCTGGGGACATACAGTAGGAGTCTACACTTAGGACTTTACCTGGGGACACACAGTAGGAGTCTACACTTAGGACTTTACCTGGGGACATACAGTAGGAGTCTACACTTAGGACTTTACCTGGGGACATACAGTAGGAGTCTACACTTAGGACTTTACCTGGGGACATACAGTAGGAGTCTACACTTAGGACTTTACCTGGGGACATACAGTAGGAGTCTACACTTAGGACTTTACCTGGGGACATACAGTAGGAGTCTACACTTAGGACTTTACCTGGGGACATACAGTAGGAGTCTACACTTAGGACTTTACCTGGGGATATACAGTAGGAGTCTACACTTAGGACTTTACCTGGGGACATACAGTAGGAGTCTACACTTAGGACTTTACCTGGGGATATACAGTAGGAGTCTACACTTAGGACTTTACCTGGGGACATACAGTAGGAGTCTACACTTAGGACTTTACCTGGGGATATACAGTAGGAGTCTACACTTAGGACTTTACCTGGGGACATACAGTAGGAGTCTACACTTAGGACTTTACCTGGGGACATACAGTAGGAGTCTACACTTAGGACTTTACCTGGGGACACACAGTAGGAGTCTACACTTAGGACTTTACCTGGGGATATACAGTAGGAGTCTACACTTAGGACTTTACCTGGGGATATACAGTAGGAGTCTACACTTAGGACTTTACCTGGGGACATACAGTAGGAGTCTACACTTAGGACTTTACCTGGGGATATACAGTAGGAGTCTACACTTAGGACTTTACCTGGGGACATACAGTAGGAGTCTACACTTAGGACTTTACCTGGGGACATACAGTAGGAGTCTACACTTAGGACTTTACCTGGGGACACACAGTAGGAGTCTACACTTAGGACTTTACCTGGGGACATACAGTAGGAGTCTACACTTAGGACTTTACCTGGGGACATACAGTAGGAGTCTACACTTAGGACTTTACCTGGGGACACACAGTAGGAGTCTACACTTAGGACTTTACCTGGGGACATACAGTAGGAGTCTACACTTAGGACTTTACCTGGGGACACACAGTAGGAGTCTACACTTAGGACTTTACCTGGGGACATACAGTAGGAGTCTACACTTAGGACTTTACCCGGGGATATACAGTAGGAGTCTACACTTAGGACTTTACCTGGGGACATACAGTAGGAGTCTACA
Organism: Oncorhynchus mykiss; assembly: GCF_057628025.1. Lineage (NCBI taxonomy): Eukaryota > Metazoa > Chordata > Actinopteri > Salmoniformes > Salmonidae > Oncorhynchus > Oncorhynchus mykiss. The sequence goes on from NC_143041.1 coordinate 33,457,396, forward strand.
CTTAGGACTTTACCTGGGGACACACAGTAGGAGTCCACAGTAACGACTCTGGTCTTACCAGTATGACACGTCCAGAGGCTGGAAGAAGCGTCGGCTGATGAGGTCAGCAAAGAAGGCCTCAGTCTCTCGACAGGCTGTGCCGTTGCCGATAACCACCGTGTTACAGCTGTGTGTATGAAAGAGTTGACGGAGAGTGTGAAAAAGAAACCAGAAAACATTGTGTTCTATCAACAAAAAAAGGGATTCATTTATCTATTTCTGTGAATATTCAAATACTCTTAAAAACCTCTTGATTTCACTTTGATAAGTAGCGTTCTTTATCTTAGTGATATACACTACACAATGTGCCACAGTTGATTTAAACTAACACACCAGATGCAGTACCTGTATCTGATCATCAGATGGCGCAGTTTGTCTGCCTCTCTGTTCCCTTGTGAACCATGGAGGTACACCACATCTGTGAATAATATCTGACCTGGGACAGAAAGGAGGGGTGAGTATGTAAGATGGACAAATGCTTCTGTATCACCAAGACTGAGGAATAAAGACGACGCTCCTACTAGCTTTATCACAGGATCTGACCCAGGAAGAGAGACAAAAAGAGCAAGTGAAGATGATTCTTTAACAAGGGAAAGACTCAAGGTTAGAAACCTCTTTTGCGAGGGGGACCTGGAAAATGGAATGATGAACTAATACCATTTCCATAAAAGTATGCTGACCCAGACCTTACTTTGTTGGCTTGGATAATTTCCTTTCAGCACTGTTCAAGCAACTATGCTTGCTTCGGCTAAACTAAGCTAAGCTCAGCAGTGTGAAAAGGCCATTTTGAGTATACTCCTCCTGTTGCACTTCTCCCCCAGATCTGTCCATTCCTGTGCCTCTAAGGTCGGACGGACAGACACAGCTGGGTCGTTCCACGAAAAGAGAGCCTTTTGTGTCCATTTGATATTTTAAGTAGAAATTGTGCACCAATATTGAATTTTAAAAGCCTGTTTTATTAAATGAAGTGTCCTTTAATATAGACTACATGGAGAAGTCAATAGATTTTATATATGAATAAAGGCTTGCTATAGTGCCAACATTCAGCATTTTGACATGTCCCTCCGTCAACTCGGTCACTTCTAGGAAGATTTCAAACCACTTAATCTGTCTCCAGGTTTCACCATCATTGTGAAGTCCTAGTTATCTTGTTGCTTTGACAGTCATTTCTGAAGATAATTCTTTATTTCATGTCATTAGTGATTCATTTACGTATGCCCCTCATTTTAAAATCAACCCTGTTATGTGAACTGTACTCTCGTTTTAATATAATGAAACAATTCATTTTATATATATATTTTTTTTTCCCAAAGAAACATTGAACATCTAATACACTTCTCAAAAGGCACCGAATTGGTGGAACGACTCAACTGCTGCCGTCTCCTGTCAGGCTGATGGGACACCACTGATCCTATTGGAAGGCTCCGATGAGAGGTCATGTGACCACGCACCCCCAGACCTGTCATGGTCAAGCTGAGTGTGTGTGTATGTGTCGATGCGTGTCTGTTTGCGTGTGTTTGCTGCAGGGTAGATGCCATAACACAGGAATGCCAGCTGACAAACCCCCGCCGGGTTGGCAGCCTGAACTGTGGCCAGGCCATCAGCTGCCCAGGAGGAGGGCCCAAACGTGGCCCTGCATGGGGCCCCGCCCACAGAGGCCCGGTGGGAGGAATGTCCATCAGCTCTGTGGGGTGGAGAGGAGAGGGCCCTTGCTCCTCCAGTAGTACAGACTAGTAGACTACACAACAGTATAGACCAGACATGTGTGACTGGTCTTTGCAGATATGCTAGGATGTTTATTTTCACATAGAACGAACTACTGGGACAACACATTTTCTCTGATCTAGAAGCAGTCTTTTGACTGAAACACCAATCTTCCCCCTATACCCAGAAACTCAGAATGGAAGAGGGGCATGTTAGTATGGGTTCTTACTGGTAGGGGAGAGGATGGCCAGTTTACAGCCGTGTCTGAACCCTGGGTCCACGCCCATGATGACACGGCCTCTCACAGGACACACCAACAGACGCTGGCGCAAGTTGCGCACAAACATGGCTATGGACTCCTTCTCCGCACTAACCGTCAGCTTCGTCCTGACAGACAGAGAGAGACAGGGGGTATTTAAAATACAGTACAGTAAAGTCAAATTCATTCGTGGAACACACACACAGAGTTCAGTACATACCTGTAGCTTCTGCTGAGCAGGGGAAATAAGAGTCTTTTGTACGAGTCCTCCACTGCGTCTCGTAAGATCTTCATCAGCTCCTCTCTAGTGTAACCATTGGGTTTCCATCTACAGAGGAAACCAAAAATTGGTTTCTGACAATATATATATATATATGGATGCACGGTATCCCTTTTGGTGTGAATCTGCTGTTTTACAGTTATTCTGTCAATCTTGTTTTCACTGTTTTGACCTTTCTCTTGATCAGGAAAGGATTGGTTACATGTGTGGCTTCAGTAAAATACAGGTCCTCTCACATTCCTTGCCCTCATAGGTTACAGTACAGCTCCATGACTAAATCAAGTTTTGGTTTGACATTTCTACACCACCATCACTTAAAACGGGATATTTTTCACTATTATTTATGAATCGGATGCCTGGATAATTTCAAGAAACTAACAAGTTAAGCAGATATTAAAATAGAATGAAAGAAACATTTTACAAGAAAAGGATTTAACAAAATACTTTTTTTTTTTAATGTTGGGGGAAAATTAATATCTCTTCACAAACCATTTTAAAATCACAAAAAAACACTAATGTATTCAATTGATACACTTTCCATGATAAGCAAGTACACCTTTAGTAGGAATTTGTCACATTGCTGGGTAGATATGCATTTATGTAAGATATAATATATGATTTATAATACAATGTTATTCTCAAACAATTAATTCAAGAAATACAGAAATTAAATATGCTAAAAAAAATATATGCATATATCTTACCTTTTACCAGATTGAAAACAAATTCATTCATGAGAGAGAGAAAAAACTTGGTCTATATCTCACTCAAATTTCATTTTCTAAAACAACAAAATGTGTCAATTTGTGTTTTCTTGTATATCAACAAATTAGAATACAAAAACTCCTTTTCAGGGTCAATATTGTTGTACAGTGCAATATGATGCATTTAAAAGCATGATCATGAGATCTTTAAAATAATATTTTGAGAGCTCTACAGCATACAGTACATGTCGAAATTATATATATATATATATATATATATATATATATACATATATATATATACATACATACATACACATATATACATATATATACATACATACACATATATACACATATATACATACATACATTCTCCATTTGGGAATCTATTTGAACTATTTTGAAACAAGAGACTGGAAAACTATTTTCACCAACACCATAAAAAGCCACTGAGCTGTGAATGTAGAGAGGCATTTTCACATTGATGACTCTATGATCTTTATTGCATTGAATCCAACTTGTGAGTGAGGGTTCATTTCCACAAAAACATTGTCAATTATTATTGCTAAGCCATGTTATGCATAGTATTTTATCTACACAAAGAGAAAGAAGCTAACTTCAACTTTATCTGTGGCTATATGAGCTTTAAAAGACAAAGCACAGGTATTGAATAACTGCATGGAGCTTTGAGTTACTTTCCGTGTCTGTTATAGGGAACAATGCTCTAGAAGGGGCCACTGTAACCAACGCAGAAACATGAACTGTGTGACTATACATGAACCGGACTCCCACATATGCCCTTCACACCTGGGGGACAGACTGCAAACGGCCACCACTGTTTTGACACCACCGTTACAGGCTGGTACAGGGCACAGACAGAGAGAGGGAGCAGGAAAGTACAGGAGAGAGAAGTTCAAGGGCTCTGTGTGTGGGGGGGGGGGGGACCGACCTGACGTTGAGACACCATCCACAGAAGTCGCTCTTCACACAGTCAGGGATGTTGACCTTCACTGTCAGAATCTTCAGATTCTCCCCTCGGTTAATGGCCAGGGTCTGCAAGAAAAACATAACCTGTTGAGACAGGCGACACACGGCACAGACCCCCACGCCCCCTACCCCTCACACACACTTTCCAAAAACAGCACAGAAAGCCAACCCACGCCACACTGGCACGGACACACACACACACAGTCTGCTCACACAGTCTACACTATAGAAAACCTCCCTGCGCTCTCCCACTAATTCCTCCATCTAGCTAGAAGGAAAGGTGGCATGCTGTTAAGCAAATAGTTTTAAGTGTCTGACCTTTTCTGAGGAAAACCTTTTGAAGAGAAAGGGAAGAAATGGCCCGTCAATCTGGATTCGATGCGGAAGAGCCAAGTTGACAAATCCCCCCCCCCCCCCACATCCTACCAGCCTGCCACCAAGCAGTCACCACATCCACCCCCGCCCTCCACATCACATCACAACAGCTAATGGCCAGATCGAGACAGAAATTAATGCTGCAAGAATTATGATGAAAATTATATTTCCTTTTTTGGCATGTTCCCCCCTTGAGCTTTTCTGTTCGCTGGGTGATTTCTCATGCGATATTCATCAAATCTGAAGTTTTGCGTGCGATCGAACAAAGTCGGACAAAACATCCAACAAACTTTCATGTCCTCCCCCACATACTTTATTCCTCCTCACTGAGTGGGGTTTCTCTAAGGGACAACTCAGTGGAGAACGACATAAAGAAAAACAGACAGATGTTCTGTCAGAGAACAGGCATCTATCCCAGTCCTGTCTGTGTTGGTGAATCAGTGTTCTTTAAAGAGGATGACCTGGGTGAGAATGTTGGAGGTGACGGCTGTGACAGCTACCTGAACGCTGGCCCCCCTGCCACGCGTCCTCCATCGCTCTGGGCCTGGCAGGACAGCTAGCTACCTCTATCACCAAACACCATTGAAATCAACACTCCAAGCGCCACAAATGTAGATGGCAAGGGGGCGTAGCATAATACCCAGTAATGTGAAAAATCCCAATCACTCCTTTATGGTTTCCTCTCCATCACACACTCCAAGAAACCCTTTCCACAACTAGGAACAATGCTAAGCCAAACTGATAGCATTTAAGTGTAGAACGCAGCCAGAACTAGACAGAAAAAAAAAAACATTTCCCATGCTATGATGTGAACTACATCACATCTGCCTGAGATTTAATGAGTTTGGCAGATATTAAGAGGTTGTTACCAGACAGTCTGACAAATTCAATCCTTCCAATTTTTCCTACTGCAGGACATGCAAGTTCAGTATTTACATTATGAAGATAAAGAAAAAAGACATTTCCAACATATCATGTTCTTCATAAACAATGAAATCATAATTGGAAAAATATGAGGAATGTCAGCTACATTAATGAATATTATTTTTAAGACTGAGCGATTCAGATTCAATATTTACTTTCTAAATAAGAGTAAGGAATGGTGAATGTGTTGCTTGTTGAACTGGGCGATAGGCAGGGCTCAAAGAAAACAAGACGATGTGGTGAACTTTTAACTCCTTATCTTTTCATTTTCAGAACAAACACACACAACATGGGGGTTGCGATACAGCAATGAGTGTTCTCAAGAAAAAATAAACTTGATCCCATGTTTTATAGGGAAACATTTAGTTTTAAATAAATATCATATTAGTTTTGGGTTGAATAAAGACTTGTTTTCATTATTTGTATAATCGTGTTAGAATCATAAATATTCAATATAATACTGATATTATCGCAGCCAAAAATAATTTAAGCATTGCATATATATAAACACACACACACACACACACACACACACACACACACACACACACACGTATATTAAACATTAAGAACACATTCCTATTATTGAGATGCACCCCCCTTTTCCCCTCAGAACAGCCTCAATTCATCAGGGCATGGACTCTACAAGGTGTCAAAAACGTTCCACAGGGATGCTGGTCCATGTTGACTCCAATGCTTCCTGTGGTTGTGTCGAAATGGCTGAATGTCTTTTGGGTGGTGGACCATTCTTGAAATTGTTGAGCGTGATAAATCCAGCAGCGTTGCACAAACTGGTGTGCCTGGGACCTACTACCGTACCCCGTTCAAAGGCACTTAAATATTTTGTCTGGCCCATTCACCCTCTGAATGGCACACATACACAATCCATGTCTCAAGGCTTAAAAATCCTTCTTTAACCTGACTCCTCCCCTTCATGAAGTGGATTTAACAGGTGACATCAAGAAGGGATCATAGCTTTAACCTGGTTTCACCTGGGTCAGTCTATGTCATGGAAAGAGTAATGCTCATAATGTTTTGTCCACTCAGTGTCTATCTATAAATGTTCCATACAGTAGACTCAACATCTTTCACTTTAAATGTCCTACTGCATATCGCTATGTTACTGTATTGTCTTACCGTGATGGAATAGTCTGTAATGGCCCTAAAACAAATGCCTCATCATCCATTGTTGATTGGCAATAAAGTCTGAATTAAATGGAATCCAAGCTAAAGAATGAAACATACTGTGATTATTCTAAAACGAGAGAATGAAATCACATTATTCCCTTAGCCTATATTTGAACTGTGACTTGACAAAAAATAATTACCACTCAAATAAATGTGTAATCTCATAAAATAACAATGTTTTAACTGAAATGAAATAACGGGGGAAAACATCCAAATTACAAGATCCCTCGGACTAGTCTTGGACAATTTGTTTTAATGCTAAGTTTATTTTTTAAATTGTAGATAATCATTAAACCATAATTTAAAAATGGCAAATGTCCTGTTTCTCTATTGTTATAAAGGAAATGTAGCTCATACACACACACACACACACACACACACACACACGCACATCTGGCTGCGCGTAATGCAAATAGCTGCCAGTCCAACTGCAGAGAACAGGCATGTATTTCCCCACCTGTCCATCACAGCCGGTCTATAATTGAGGAAGCAGACAAATCTAGGTCCACTACACTCCAGGCCAACCACAGACAAGAAGATTAGAAACCAGTTGGAGACGCAAAGGGAATTAGAGCTGTGGATAGAAAAACAAATCCCTAATGGCATATTCCAAAGTACAAGCAAGACGTTAATAGCTGTGGAGAGGCACTGTTGATGCACTCTAACTATGGCTAAAATTTAGTTTGTCATTATGATGCCCTGTTGTTAGTATACATTCAACTATGGTGGGAAGATAAACTGTGGTTGTAAGTTGTAAGTAATTATTAGGAAGTAATCTATAATGCTTAATGGACTCACAAACTATACATATAACTAAATGTGTTGTGCAACACAGAAAATGTATATAACATGTTTTTGAGGAAATACTTCCTAATAATTACTAAATTCTTAGAAATCATGTTACATGCATTTTCAATGTTGCACGTCACATTTAGTTATATGTATAGTTTGTGAAAGAGCCCAAGTGACAGCAACCATTTCTGTTCTGAACATGGCACACAAAGCCAACGTACAGCCCATCTCTAGGATCAATACTTAAAATGGTGAAATCTACAACTAGACTCGACGGGCTAACCCTGACCATCTGA
>NC_143041.1:33472446-33567446 GCF_057628025.1 Oncorhynchus mykiss
GGCATCTGCGTCCATGTGGTTTATCATCTCTTTCCTGTAGCGCACTATAAAGGGAATGGTGTTCTCCTCTCTGAAGAGCTGGGAAATGTTCAAACACACCCACTGCTCCACTCCTGTCCTCTCAGACAGCAACTGACAACACACAGAGGAGAATGCTGCATCACAGAGGAATCAAAGTACCATGTGAATAATACTACATTAATGAAGAAACATACATTGATTGCAATGGTCAACTATTTTGCAGACAATTTTAGGGTGCCATTCAGTCAGACCAGCTATTTACATATTTGGTGGTTTGGCACAACAGTATAGCAACTGTTCAGTTTATTTAGGTTAGAGCTGAAAATGATGGTTTGTTGTTGAATTACTCAAAGGACTTACTTGAATAAGGTCCCAGTTCATGTTCAGGTCTTCTCCAAAGGCTCTTCCTGAGGTGGGCAGTCTGGTGGGCCTGCCCTGAGGGGCACTGCTGGTCTTCTGTCTCTTCAGAGAAGGCTCATCAAACGCAAAGTCCTCCTCAGGCTCTTCCTTCTTCACCCCATAAGGCTGATGGCTGGAGGACGGCCCCTCGGACCACCTGCCCCCTGCTCTGGACATGTTGTCGTTGCAGGATCCATCAGGCACAATGAAGGACAGTCTCTGAAAGACATCCATTGGAGGAGTATATAAACACTTACCTGATATAACAAGCGGTGAAGTCAGTCAGTGAGGTGTCTACCATTATGTACAGCCAAATGTGTAATAATTTCATAGAAATCATGTTGAGCAGTTCGTATTACACTGTACCACTAAGTCCCTATACCACTGTAATAACAAAAATCACTCAACTCCATTAATGCAATTGCAAAGCAAGTAATGTCTAACCAAATGAACACAATATTGTTACTAGCGTAATAAAAGCTCACTAAACAGGTGGAGAGTTTCCATGACTCTTACCTCCTCCTTGACCCTGCCTGACTGCTGTGACTCCGCTGCGTCACAGATGGAGTTAGTCTGATTGGCTCCTCCAGCCTCTTCCTCTAACAGAGCTTGCTGCTTTTTACCTCCTTTTGTTGCTCTGGGAGCTTTAGGGGGTTTGGGTTCTTTAGGGGGTTTGGGAGGTTTAGGGGGTTTGGGAGTTTTAGGGGGTTTGGGAGCTTTAGGGGCTCTAGGGGCTCTGGGAGCTTTAGGGGCTCTGGGAGCTCGGGGCTTCCTCTCCACTGGTTTGCGTGGGACTTTGGGTTTGGATTCCTTGGGCTCTTTAGGTTTAGCCTGCCTCTTCACCGCTGGTTTCTTCTCGCTTGGCTGAGCTTTCTGCTGCCTCTTGGGGGCCTTGGATTCTGGCTGCCATTCTTCAGTCTCATCTTCACTCGCTGACTGAGTGTGTGGACTACTAAGGGAACAGAGGCTTGTGTTATGGAAAACTGATCAAAAGGGAAACTGTGAATACAGAAGCTTTAGAATACACACAAAACAACAACAATTTTATCAAATGAATTCCATACACGATTCCTGACTTATGTTAAAACTCACAGTTCATCGGAATCTCCATCTGTTGTCTTTTCTGTGTAGACTTTAACTGTGCGAGTTCGCCGTTGCATCTGGTGAGAGATATAATCAACATTTAATTTTTAACCATTACCAAACCCACTCTTACTGTCAAATCAAACAAAGGCGTAATAGCCTAAGCCAACACTATCAATACTGCTGTGTCATATACAGTACCAGTCAAAAGTTGAACCACCTACTCATTCAAGGGTTCTTTATTTTTACTATTATCTACATTGTAGAATAACATTGAAGACATCAAAACTATGAAATAACACATATGGAATCATGTAGCAAGCAAAAAAAGTGTTAATCAAAATATATTTTAGATTTTTCAAAGTAGCCACCCTTTGCCTTGATGACAGCTTTGCACACTCGTGGCAATCTCTCAACCAGCTTCACCTGGAATTATTTTTCAACAGTCTTGAATGAGTTCTCACATATAATGAGCACTTATTGGCTGTTTTTCCTTCACTCTGCAGTCCAACTCATCCCAAAACATCTCAATTGGGATGAGGTTGGGTGATTGTAGAGCCCAGGTCATCTGATGCAGCACTCCATCACTCTCCTCCTTGGTCAAATAGCCCTTACGCAGCCTTGAGGTGTGATGGGTAATTGAGGTGTGATGGGTAAAAAGGACTTGCAAAAGCCTACTGCTAGTCCTAGGCCTACTGAGATGGCTGTATTTAATAAGTACCCACACACTCTCCTCATCAGCCCTTACAGGACACTGGTAGAAATACCTTGACCACTCAAAACCACGCACACGTCCGCGCCTCATAGTAAGTTATAGCCCGAGAAACGGAAACAAACAAGAACAAATACACAGTAAGCACTCGAAAACAAAATACATGTACAAACTGTAGATACATCATAAACTTGAGTTACACAGATAACTGGGGAACTTGGTAGCAATATGGGGAGCAATGATCAGCATGTATACTATACAACATAACACCACATACTAGGACTACTTATTTTCAGGAGAGCATCAGGTGTGTGTGTATTGATTACGGAAACCAATTACCGTTTAAGTATCAAACTGCAAACGGAACGAAACGGGGAGGGACCTACCTGATTTTGTCCAATATAAACTCTCGTTTTACTTTTGGAGTGAATGGTTTCTTTTCCAAAACGTTTTGCAACAGAATCGGCGTAAAGATTACACCCCAGTCCGAAGAGGGTAGTTCCAAGCTAACGTTAGTACCCCATACGGGATACTTGAGATGTCCATAAACCCCCCCCCATGCACTAACCTTAAACCTTGCCTAACCATTTTTTACTTCAATGAGGGTTAGGGACGTACTAAGGATCTCTGATAGCGCGACCGTTAAGATGGAAATGGAACGCTCTGTCTCTCTCGTGGAAAAGGTTCGTCATGTCTCTAGTGTAATAGCTATGATTATAACAGTATTGGTTGCAGAGGCCTGCAGTTAAATAACTAGTAGTTGAACACGTTGCCCTTCGCTGCAAAATCATTCTGGCCCAACCTCTGCTACGGCCGGGTAGCTTCTTCCCGCAACTATCCATTTAAATTACAATTTGTATTAATTTAAGCTAACGGCCGGGTAGCATCATTCATTCAAATCTGGCGCGAGTGTCACCAGAGTGATTTGTCTCCCTCGGCGTAGGCCTATAGCTACATTATGAAAACATTGGTTAGTGTTGCATTGACGATTAAAATATGTTTAGCAGTTTTTTAAACAACAGTACAACAAGCTACTCACGTTGATAGTGTTTTTCAATTGGAAGAGCTTCTAAGCAATACAGCCATGTTGCAAAACATCTGGCAAACGATTCTCTTGCTACTTCCGCCAACACGTGACGTGATAGGGCTCATCCAATCATAGTTTAGGATCACTTCCGTCAATCTATTTGTACAGAGGGACACTAAGTCATATCAACTCTTTACAATATACTACTTATAAAACGTTGTATTATAGTAAGTAACATTGTACTTCAGTGTATTAGTACTCACAACGAGAAAAACACCCTATGATGAAAATGGTGTAGTCTATTCTGAATCACATTTAAAGGAATGCAATAATAGGCAATTATTCCAAAGAATATTACTTTGAGCTACACTAAAATGCAGAATGCAAAATATCTCATGAGAAAAGGCAACATTTTTAGGCACCTATTTAAGCGTATTTCGAAAAATCCTTACTATATTGACCCTATTGCCTTTATTTGCAACAGGCTACATCTGGATTAAGTGTTTGATGTATAGTTCTTCAATGGGAGAGTGGAGTAAATTGAGCCAAAAGGTTAGTTGAGCAACCCCTTGTTTCTAGGAAACCATACGAAAATTAATAATGTGACCAAATATTTAGGAAGAGATCATAATTTCATGGAGAAAGAACCACATGGAAAAAGTGGCATGCAAGTTAGGTCCAAAAAACATATTTTCATGAAGTCAAATTAATTGATTGTGTTATATGCTTCATGATGTTTGTATCTTAACTAAAGTAGATGTTTTAATACATCAGTTGTGGTCTCTATAAGCTACAATATGGAGGTCCTAACCCGAGCATGAAAGTGTATCCTTGTATGAATGAATGGCATATACATACAGTGGGGCAAAAAAGTATTTAGTCAGCCACCAATTGTGCAAGTTCTCCCACTTAAAAAGATGAGAAACCTGTAATTTTCATCATAGTTACACTTCAACTATGACAGACAAAATGAGGGGGAAAAAATCCAGAAAATCACATTGTAGGATTTTTAATGAATTTATTTGCAAATTATGGTGGAAAATAAGTATTTGGTCACCTACAAACAAGCAAGATTTCTGGCTCTCACAGACCTGTAACTTCTTCTTTTAGAGGCTACTCTGTCCTCCACTCGTTACCTGTATTAATGGCACCTGTTTGAACGTGTTATCAGTATAAAAGACACCTGTCCACAACCTCAAACAGTCACACTCCAAACTCCACTATGGCCAAGACCAAAGAGCTGTCAAAGGATACCAGAAACAAAATTGTAGACCTACACCAGGCTGGGAAGACTGAATCTGCAATAGGTAAGCAGCTTGGTTTGAAGAAATCAACTGTGGGAGCAATTATTAGGAAATGGAAGACATACAAGACCACTGATAATCTCCCTCGATCTGGGGCTCCACGCAAGATCTCACCCCCGTGGGGTCAAAATGATCACAAGAACAGTGAGCAAAAATCCCAGAACCACACGGGGGGACCTAGTGAATGACCTGCAGAGAGCTAGTACCAAAGTAACAAAGCCTACCATCAGTAATACATACGCCGCCAGGGACTCAAGTCCTGCAGTGCCAGACGTGTCCCCCTGCTTAAGCCAGTACATGTCCAGGCCCGTCTGAAGTTTGCTAGAGAGCATTTGGATGATCCAGAAGAAGATTGGGAGAATGTCATATGTCATATGGTCAGATGAAACCAAAATATAACTTTTTGGTAAAAACTCAACTTGTTGTGTTTGGAGGACAAAGAATTCTGAGTTGCATCCAAAGAACACCATACCTACCGTGAAGCATGGGGGTGGAAACATCATGCTTTGGGGCTGTTTTTCTGCAAAGGGACCAGGACCAGCAACAGTGTGTGAAAAACTTGTGAAGACTTGCAGAAAACGTTTGAGCTCTGTCATTGCCAAAAAAGGGTATATAACAAAGTATTGAGATAAACTTTTGTTATTGACCAAATACTTATTTTCCACCATAATTTGAAAATAAATTCATTAAAAATCCTACAATGTGATTTTCTGGATTTTTTTCCTGATTTTGTCTGTCATAGTTGAAGTGTACCTATGATGAAAATTACAAGCCTCTCATCTTTTTAAGTGGGAGAACTTGCACAATTGGTGGCTGATTAAATAGTTTGTTGCCCCACTGTACATACATACAGTCCCAGTGAAAAATTTAAACACCTCATTCAAGGGTTTTTCTTTATTTTTACTATTTTCTACATTGTAGAATAATAGTGAAGACATCACAACTATGAAATAACACATATGGAATCATGTAGTAACCCAAAAAAGTGTTAAACAAATCAAAATTGATTTTAGATTCTTCAAAGTAGCCACCCTTTGCTCTGACAGCTTTGCACACTCTTGACCATCTCTCAACCAGCTTCATGAGGTAGTCACCTGGAATGCTTTTCCAACAGTCTTAAAGGAGTTCCCACATATGCTGAGCACTTGTTGGCTGGTACCACATTCATCTGTACAAACAATAGTACGCAAGTATAAACACCATGGGGACCACGCAACCATCATACCGCTCAGGAAGGAGACGCGTTCTGTCTCTTAGAGATTAACGTACTTTGGTGCGAAAAGTGCAAATCAATCCCAGAACAACAGCAAAGGACCTTGTGAAGATGCTGGAGGAAACAGGTACAAAAGTATCTATATCGACAGTAAAGAGTCCTATATCAACAAAACTTGAAAGGCCGCTCAGCAAGGAAGAAGCCACTGCTCCAAAACTTCCATAAAAAAGCCAGACTACGGTTTGCAACTGCACATGGGGACAAAGATTGAACTTTTTGGAGAAATGTCCTCTGGTCTGAGGAAACAAAAATAGAACGGACCATCGTTATGTTTGGAGGAAAAAGGGGGAGGAATGCAAGCCGAAGAACAACATCCCAACCGTGAAGCACAGTGGTGGTAGCATCATTTTGTGGTGGTGCTTTGCTGCAGGAGGGACTGGTGCACTTCACAAAATAGATGGCATCATGAGGTAAGACAATTATGTGGATATATTGAAGCAACATCTCAAGACATCAGTCAGGAAGTTAAAGCTTGGTCGGAAATGGGTCTTCCAAATGAACAATGACCCTAAGCATACTTCCAAAGTTGTGGCAAAATGGCTTAAGGAAAACAAAGTCAAGATATTGGAGTGGCCATCACAAAGCCCTGACTTCAATCCTATAGAACATTTGTGGGCAGCACTGAAAAAGCGTGTGCGAGCAAGGAGGCCTACAAACTTGACTCAGTTACACCAGCTCTGTCAGGAGGAATGGGCCAAAATTTACCCAACTTATTTTGGGAAGCTTGTGGAAGGCTACCCGAAACATTTGACCCAAGTTAAACAATTTAAAGGCAATGCTACCAAATACTAATTGAGTGTATGTAAACTTCTGACCCACTGAGAAGGTGATGATAGAAATAAAAGCTTAAATAAATAATTCTCTCTACTAATATTCTGACATTTCACATTCTTAAAATAAAGTGGTGATCCTAACTGACCTAAGACAGGGAATTTTTACAAGGATTAAATGTCAGGAACTGTGAAAAACTGCGTTTAAATGTATTTGGCTAAGGTGTATGTAAACTTCCGACTTCAACTGTATATACACTCCTTCCCTGAAACATTAATTTCTCATTGCCTATTGAAAACTGGGCTTCCTACTTTACTCATAACATGTCCTTTACTTTCGTTGAAAAATATCCCAAAACTTATAGACCTTCAGTGTGACAGGTTAGTACAGTGGTGAACCTATAAGTTTTCAGTGTGTGACAGTGGTGAACCTATAGGCCTTCAGTGTGTGACAGGTTAGTACAGTGGTGAACCTATAGGTCTTCAGTGTGTGACAGGTTAGCACAGTGGTGAACCTATAGGTCTTCAGTGTGACAGGTTAGTACAGTGGTGAACCTATAGGTCTTCAGTGTGTGACAGTGGTGAACCTATAGGTCTTCAGTGTGTGACAGGTTAGTACAGTGGTGAACCTATAGGTCTTCAGTGTGACAGGTTAGTACAGTGGTGAACCTATAGGTCTTCAGTGTGTGACAGTGGTGAACCTATAGGTCTTCAGTGTGTGACAGGTTAGTACAGTGGTGAACCTATAGGTCTTCAGTGTGACAGGTTAGTACAGTGGTGAACCTATAGGTCTTCAGTGTGTGACAGTGGTGAACCTATAGGTCTTCAGTGTGTGACAGTGGTGAACCTATAGACCTTCAGTATGTGACAGGTTAGTACAGTGGTGAACCTATAGGCCTTCAGTGTGACAGGTTAGTACAGTGGTGAACCTATAGGTCTTCAGTGTGTGACAGTGGTGAACCTATAGGTCTTCAGTGTGACAGGTTAGTACAGTGGTGAACCTATAGGTCTTCAGTATGTGACAGGTTAGTACAGTGGTGAACCTATAGGTCTTCAGTATGTGACAGGTTAGTACAGTGGTGAACCTATAGGCCTTCAGTGTGTGACAGTGGTGAACCTATAGGTCTTCAGTGTGTGACAGGTTAGTACAGTGGTGAACCTTACAGACCTTCAGTGTGACAGGTTAGGACAGTGGTGAACCTATAGGTCTTCAGTGTGTGACAGGTTTGTGATTCTGAAAGGACAGCAACCATAATACCAGCACACTCATGTAGGAGTGCATTTCTTGTAAAACACAAGGGCCAGGTGTGTAGTGGAGGCTATACACAGGTATACACCACACCAATTGTCCCTCAATTTTTTTCCATCACTGAGCAAATTTCAGGTCTGCCGAACACAAACTTGAACGTTGTGAAATTCTGTGCAACTTCCAGTGAGCGTTTACTGTGAACACTGAGACTGTACCCGTTTTAAGTTACAGTTTTAACAGTGGCCAAGTAGACTATTGTGGCTATTTGATTATAATGTAGGCCTACCAGAGTGGCCTACCATCACAATCAATGGAGAAAATGCATCCCATTACATTTTAACATGGAAATAGCTGTTCTATCATTCAGCCTACAGTAGCAGCCAACTTGTGGTGTTCAATGTAGGCCTACATTCCAAGAGACTTTTGAAAAAAACATGCAGGGCTTGTCCTTCAGACAAGGTCACTGAAAATATAGTGTTGTTTGATGCAACAAAAAAAACACTAAAAGAATCAAATGCATTATTATTCCCATACCATTACTACAGAGAATCAGACAAATTATGTTACCCTTTGCCTTTTGGCTACTTAGCTTATTCAAACCCGTCTCAAAATACAACACTGCCCCTTTAAGACAAAACAAAGCCCTTTACCGGACTTGCTTTTCAAAGATGTCTAGAAATGTACGTGTTGTGCTCTTGTAGGAAGCATTCACTCCCCTATGGCTGAATACAAAGTATCTATAACTGGGCTAATAACTCACTAACTAGCAAATAACTTGTACAAAATATGCACATGTAGCTAGCTACATGGAGCTCTCGCTCTGATCTCAAAACGAGCATATCTACTCACGGCCAGTTTAAAGTCTTCTTCTTCGATGGGGTTTAACGGCGGTTGGCATCCAATGTTAATGGTGCATTACCGCCACCAGCTGGACGGCGTACCAGTTCTGTAAATAGCGCAGATCCATGTATGGAAATTAATCATTTGCATATAGGCCTACTGCAGCTCTGATTGGTTAAACTGCACTGGTCTGTAGAGTATCGGCTGAGTCGTGCATGTCAATGCAATAAAATCCTACTCTGATGCGTTCTGCCTACAAAACAATCTCTTGCATAGCTCGTTTTGTTTCGATATGGTGTATTGAAAGTGTCTAATATTGCGTTGAAAAGATCACAATTGCCACAGTAAAGGGAAACGTTGATAGTGTTAACAGGGAAAACTCCAGAACAGTGGTCACCAACCGTTTCTGAGTCAAAATGTAAGCCTAGATTTTTTTAACATTACTTAAAAAATGTAAGCCTATGCAACATTTACCAATTAAAAACAGTACTGTAGCAGTGAGGTCGTTTTGTTTCGATATGCTGTATTTTGTTGACGTTGAGTAAGAGATTGTTTTCCTGACACCACACTTCGATTCTCGTCATTGTTGGTAATCACGCCCACTACTATTGTGTCGTCTGCAAACTTGATGATTGAGTTGGAGGCGTGCATGACCACGCAGTCATGGGTGAACAGGGAGTACAGGAGGGGGCTGAGCACGCATCTTTGTGGAGCCCCAGTGTTGAGGGTCAGTGAAGTGGAGATGTTGTTTCCTACCTTAACCACCTGGGGGAGCCGCGTCAGAAAGTCCAGGACCCAATTGCAAATGGTGGGGTTGAAATCCAGGGCCTCCAGCTTAACGATAAGGTGGAGTGTACTATGGTGTTGAATGCTGAGCTGTAGTCAGTGAACAGCATTCTTAACTAGGTGTTCCTCTTGTCCAGATGGGATAGGGCAGTATGCAGTGTGATGGTGATTGCATCGTCTGTGGACCTTTTAGAGAGGTATGCAAACTGAAATGAGCCTAGGGTGGCAGGTAATTTGGAGGTGATATGATCCTTGACTAGTCTCTAAAAGCACTTCATGATGACAGAAGTGAGTGCTACGGGGCGAGTCTTTTAGTTCAGTTATCTTTGCCTTCTTGGGTACAAGCTTTATCATTGTTTTTTTTACAGAAATGTTTGGCGATCAACTAGGGATGCCTTGGAGATTGACCGTTTGGTTGGTGACCACTGCTCTAGAAAGTTGAGTGAAGTTATATCTCCTGAGCTGATATTTCTTCTGTGTTGCAGTCCTGGGGAGCTGTGCAGCAGTCTCAGGGCTACTGTGTGCCGGCGGCACGCAGTTTAGACGGAACATTGCACCAGACCATATACCCACTACCCTCAGTCTGCTTGATGTGTATCAAAGTAGTGTAGTGGAGGTATACAGTTAATCAATTATGTAGTTATGGGTTAGGTCGTCATTGTACATAATCATTTGTTCTTAACTGGCATGCCTAAAACAATAACACACATAGCCTAGTTTCATCTGAAGGCAGCAAGAGCATGCAGCTCTCATGGTTGTGGCATGGAGCAGCTCACAGAAGAACGGTAGGGTACCAGGTAGGAAAGACGTTTCAACTGATGATACAGTGTCTTTGGAAAGGATTCAGACCCCTTGACTTTTCCCACATTTTGTTAGGTTACAGCCTTATTCTAAAATTGAATAAATCGTTTTCCCTTTCATCAATCTGAACACAATACCCCATAATGACAAAGCAAAAACAAGTTTTTTGATATTTTTGCAAATTTATAAAAATAGTATTCAGTATTCAAAAGTATTCAGACCCTTTGTATTCAGACCTACTTTGTTGAAGCACCTTTGGCAGTGATTACAGCCTTGAGTCTTCTTGGGTATGATGGTACAAGCTTGGCACACCTGTATTTAGGGAATTTATTCCATTCTTCTCTGCAGATCCTCTCAAGCGGAGAGCCGCACACTCTAGGTGCTCAGATGCAAAAATATTTATGTCCAACGTTTCGACAGACAAGCTGTCTTCATCAGGGTATAATGACAAACACTGTGGGATGACTCATTTATATAGTGTCAAAAGACACACAGATGTCTGTAATCATGGCCTGGGTGTGGCCTGATATCATTGGTTAATTCTCATACATTAAAATAGCATACAAAAAAGGTGAGATGAATCTTAGCCCAAGTCTGAGGTCCTGAGAGCGCTGGAGCAAGTTTTCATCAAGGGTCTTTCTGTACTTTGCTCGGTTCATCTTTTCCTCGATCCTGACTAGTCTCCCAGTCCCTGCTGCTGAAAAACACCCGCTCTGCATGATGCTGCCACCACCATGCTTCACCGTAAGGATGGTTCCAGGCCAAAGAGTTCCATCTTGATTTCATCAGACCAGAGAATCTTGTTTCTCATGGTCTGAGAGTCCTTTAGGTGCCATTTGGCAACTCCAAGCGGGCTGCCATGTGTCTTTTACTGAGGAGTGGCTTCTGTCTGGCCATTCTACCATAAAGGCCTAATTGGTGGAGTTCTGTACAGATGGTTGTCCTTCTGGAATGTTCTTCCATCTCCACAGAGGAACTCTGGAGCTCTGTCAGAGTGACCATCGGGTTTTTGGTCACCTCCCTGACTACAGCCATTCTCCCCCTATTGCTCAGTTTGGCCAGGCAGCCAGCTCTAGGCAGAGTCTTGGTGGTTCCAAATTTCTTCCATTTAAGAATGATGGAGGCCACTGTGTTCTTGGGGACCTTCAATGCTGCAGACATTTTTTGGAACCCTTTCCCAGATCTGTGCCTCAACACAATCCTGTCTCGGAGTTCTATGGACAATTCCTTCGACCTCGTGGCTTGGTTTTTGCTCTGACATGCACTGTCAACTGTGGGACCTTTTTATATAGACAGGTGTGTGCCTTCCCAAATCATGTCCAATCAATTGAATTTACCACAGGTGGACTCCAATCAAGTTGTAGAAACATCTCAAGGATGATAATTGGAAACAGGATGCACCTGAACTCAATTTCGAGTCTCATAGCAAAGGGTCTGAATTCTTATGTAAATAAGGTATTTCTGTTTTTATCTAAAAAAAAAATGCTAAAAAACTGTTTTCGTTTCGTCGTGATGGTACTGTATGTAGACTGATGAGTGAAAACATTAATGTAATCCATTTTAGAACAAGCCTGTAATGTAACAAAATGTGGGAAAAATGAATGGGTCTGAATACTTTCTGATTACACTGTATGGGCATCTGTTGTTCTCTGAGTTTGTGTGCTGTTACAATATTGATATGGCCAAGCCTAGTTGTCATAGTGAATTCAATGTTCCACTATTCTTGCATTGGCCTAACTGTGCAGACACCTCATTCCTTCCACATGGTGGAGCCATACACTAAAAAATGAAACGCCAGCTTGCACTGCAAACGCAGCCTAAATGTGGTGCATTTGTAGCAGACAGACATGCAACACTGAAGGGAATTTCCACACAAACCTCAATGATATGTGGTCGCAAACTTTGCCTGGTCTGTATCAACCATAGCACCACATTGCTTTTTTACATTGCTTTTCTTGTGTCAAGGTCGATAAATTAGACGTTTGATGTTATAGGCCAGACAATAGGGATGCACTGCTGGGTCATACACGCTTTATTTATGGATACATTTAAATGTAGATATTAGGAAAATGTGGTCTCTCTTCACATTTTATGGGTTATTAATCAGGTAACAAAGAAATCCAGAATAATTACATTTCCTATGGTTTACCCAATGCTAAAACCGTGTGTATTGTCATTCATGTCATCTTTTGATCATCATATTCATCCGCGACGATATGGTTTTGAAATATAGATCAAGTATTGTTGTTATAGCTATGGGTGCATTTCAGGTGCAACAGTCAGTTTTATATCAAGTAGGCTAAAATAATCATATGTTGCAAATTCCAGACATACCGAACCACCCCGATGATCCACCCCTTTTCCATGTATGTATTTGATGCAATAGTCCCTGTTTATAACAGTATTTATAACCCCATCCGCGATGAGCCTCCCCGATATGTTCCCGAAATGGAATGAGTAGGCCTACTCCATAAAATAATATCCCAGTGTCTATCACTTGAACACTTGGGATGCGCCTATGTCCTGACAGCCTGGTCGGCTCGCCTACACTGACTGTTGCGTCGCACTCCCCCATCTGGCATAGACAAGACGCGGCGCGCCGAGAAACTGACGTGTTTTGCGCATTTCCTGCAGCAGCGTTTAGACGGTCGGGGGGGAGAAGAGGTAGGTCTGCAGGAAACCAAGAACAGCAACGGCGAGAGAACATCCTGGGAGGATAAGGAGCGAACAGAAACCAAGAAAACCACAACCTAGAGTCGACCTGCAACTATACATTGCTTGAGCTATTCACAAGTCGAGTAGCCTGTTTGGGAAACATCCCAAATGCACTGCAAGGAGGGCAGGAGTCGCCCTATCTTCCAACAGTGGAATACGAGTGTTTCCAGAGCCTAGTGGAGTTGCAGAGGATAGATATCTTTGATATATTTTGCTCTGTCGGGTTGCGGTTTGGGTAGGCTGTTGATATCCCAACTGCTGCATGGTCATATTTTTCCTGCGTATACGCTTCTCAAAACGTGTATTAATTATATTCAGAAGAAAGGCTTTGTCTGGTTAAAACCCAAATGTGGATTATCATTGTGAAAACCGAAACTGTTAAAGGGCAAAAACAAGAACATTTACTGTCTCTGGACTGTTTCAAAACGACTGATAAGCATCCGATTGGTACGTGTGTGATAGAGTGACACGGGACGGCATTTTCCCCTTATATTCAAGTCACAACCTCTTTGAAAAACCATTCAGTCCGTGGTCTTATTTTGAGGATTCAAACGCTACATAAAACTAGGCTAAATTATTTATGACCCGTTGAAGTGGCTGGGTTAAAGGAATATATTGTAAACAACCATTCTTGTTCCAAAGCCCATTGAAGAGGATTACATCACCGCAATGGTGGTTTTCAATGGGTTATTGAAGATCAAGATTTGTGAGGCGTTGGACTTGAAACCGACGGCTTGGTCTCTCAGGCATGCGGTTGGCCCAAAAACCCAGACTTTTCTCCTAGACACCTACATCGCACTAAACGTGGATGACTCGCGTGTGGGCCAAACCTCCACCAAACAGAAAACCAACAGCCCTGCGTGGAACGACGAGTTCGTTACGGAGGTGCATGACGGAAGGAAAATCGAACTGTCGGTGTTTCACGACGCGCCAATTGGATATGACGATTTCGTGGCTAACTGCATCATACAGTTTGAAGATATATTGCAGAATGGCAGTAAGCACTACGAGGAATGGGTAGGCTATGTCCCGTTATTATTTGGTGCTCCTTGCACATAGTGCCTTTTTACCAAATTGTTTTCACCTCACCCTCAGCATCCTGATGCCTTTACGATTAGAATAAATTATACAAAGTCTCCATTATTATTTGGCAAAACAGTCTAGACCTATAACTAATGTTACTTTATCATCATCAACAACACCATCCTCACAAAACCCCCTGGCTGGCATCCACGGTTAGTTTCCTGGCGCTTTGATACTTCTCTAGGCCACTGGTAACATGCGCATATAACCCTGTTTCGTAGGAACGGTGCAGAGGACTGCGCTTACAAGCAGGTCATAAATATTCCTATCAGCTGCGATGTGGGCCTGCATTCTGAGAAAAGCAACGTTTCCATGTCAAAAGCAACAGTGCGTTAAAATCCAATGTGGGATGACAAGGCCAGTCAGCTATGGGTCTCACTGACAGAGCTGCTTCTGAGCCAGTAACATAACTTGCAATTGATTGGTCATTTGCCTGTCTTGGAAACCATGATGCCCTTGAGATGGACACAGAGAAGAAAATGCACACAGAGAAGTCTCTCTTTCACAGCCTTCCAGTTAAATACTGGAATCATGAGGTTTCCTTAAGGCCATATGCTCTCTTATAAGATAAGCAGCTGCAGACTCATTTGAGAAGACATGCAACATATTAGGCTACACCTAATGAAGAGTTATGCACATGTGGTTTCTCTAAATCTTCAATTGTCCACCAAATGAGATTATCAATGCTATGTCCAACACACAAAACATGCTGACATGATTCTTGGATTATGAGGAGACTTTAACTTGGATCATGTGACATAGATTGGATCATGTGATCAACGTAGGCACAACTTCCTCAGGATTTTCACTATAGGAGAGTGTGTGAGGTTCACTGAGGAGAAATAGGTTATGATTTTAGGAAATCTGTATATCCCTACATGTTCCAGGCCCGGCCAAGGACATGCAAATATCAGCATCTGTCCTGACTACCACATTTCACATACACTGCCCAACATAATACAAACATCATAAATCCACTAAAACATTGTTAAGAAATATGAAATTACAGTATTAGATTTAACTGTATGTGTTCAGTGCCCAGTTGACCACATACATAAGAACTAAAGAGCTGTTAGGTCAATAAAAACAATGCTGATTGTACTAACATAGACAGGAACAAAAGCTTAAAATAATAAAATCATGTATTCTCATTGCTGATAATCAGTGGTAAGATGGGTAACATGGACATATTATTATAAAGGGTATATTCACAGTAATACTGTCCAGTAACACTTTCCCTGTGAGGGAGGAACCTTTTCATAAATACTGGGTGGCTTTGCTCCTCTTGTGAGTAGTGTTTCCTTTCATGGTGAACCACTGACCCAGAACTAGAACGGCAAAACAACAACAAAAGGCGCAGGGCAGCACTCTGAAGCTGTTCTCCTGGCCTCGGCGTGGCAGGTGGATCGGTGTGCTCTGTTCTCTACTGACAGACAGCCTCCACATACAGTACAGGCTGAAGAGGAATCTCTTGTCTTTGTTGTCAAGTTTATTTGTCATATGTACACAGTACAATGAAATGCTTACTTGCAGGTTCACTCTTGACAGTTTGTCTGAGGCAGGCGGGAGTTTGGATTATTGATTAGACTCTATCAGGTCCATTATGGATTGGAGGAGGTACAGTAAAACTGTTTTTGGACGGGCCTGGGAGGCTCATGGCAATAAGGGTTGTGTCTGTGTTTGGCTTGTCAGGCTGGGAATGTTCTTTGCTGACGTTGATGGACCAGGCTATGTCATCTGCTCGCATGTCTGGCTGAAGAGGCTGTGCTTGGCTCATAGGGCTAAAGGCGCTGTGTGCTCGGCTGGATGAAAGGGTCCCTACTAAGTAGTTTGTAGATCGCCTCCCTGGTTGCAAAATGTCTGTTTAGTGGTGTTGGTGCTGAGAATTGGGTATGGATTCTAGATGGAGACTGTTTTCCTATTCTGACTTAAACAGCATTGCTCTCTGGGTCCTTTCTTTCCGTCTCTCTTTGCTCCTTCTGTATGTACAGCTTCCGTGCACTTGCTTTCACTTTACCACTTCTTTAATATTTTACCTTTTCATTTAATTCTTTCTGAGGTCATGTCTCCATGACCTCAGAAAGAAGCCCCTCTATCTCTCTCTCTCTCTCTCTGACTGTCTCTCCCTCTCTCTCTCGCACGCTCTCTCGCTCTCCCATATTCAGATTGCTTTATTGGCATGAAATACAATTTGTAGATATTGCCAAAGCAGTATAGTGGTACAGCATTTCAGTAAATACAGTACAATGCCATGAGGATAATGTCATACAGTTAATATCAGTAGTAATAATAATAGTACATACAATCATGTATACAGGTACAACACTACAACTGTTGTATTCTGTAATCTTCGGTTGAAATATTTAAACATATATATTTTTAAATAATAGCTAATGTACATGGATGATGGTTACACTATGTATTATTTATTTTATTTTTATTTAACCTTTATTTAACTAGGCAAGTCAGTTAAGAACAAATTGTTATTTACAATGACCTTTTACCAAAAGGCAAAAGGCCTCCTGCGGGGACTGAGGCCTGGGATTAAAAAATAATAATAAATACAATATAAATATAGGACAAAACACACATCACAACAAGAGAGACAACACAACACTACATAAAGAGAGGCATAAAAAAAACAACATAATGAGGCAGCAACACATGACAACACAGCATGGTATCAACACAACATAACAACAGCATGGTAGCAGCACAACATGGTACAAACATTATTGGGCACAGACAACAGTACAAAGGGCAAGAAGGTAGAGACAACAATACATCACACAAAGCAGCCAGAACTGTCAGTCAGTGTGTCCATGATTGAGTCTTTGAAGTAACGTAATTAAAGTAAAGTAAAGTAATGACCAAGTTGTATACAATGTACATACTTCAGGGAATTAATGGTCATGGGATGTCCCTCAGGCTATAATATAAATATCTGGTAGTAATATTTGCGCTTTCTTTCACATCCGGAATAATTACCAGCTTTATGTCATTAGTAAATGCATAGAAGTTGGGAATTGAGATCAATAAAATAAAATTGTATTTGTCACATGCCGAATACAAGAGGTGTAGTAGTCCTTACCGTGAAATGCTTACTTCCAAGCCCTTAACCAACAATGCAGTTTTAAGAAAAATAAGAGTTAAGAATATCAGCACAACAGTTTTCAGCTGTGCTAACATAATTGCAAAATGTTTTTCTAATGATCAATTAGCCTTTTAAAATGATAAACTTGGATTAGCTAACACAACGTGCCATTGGAACACAGGAGTGATGGTTGCTGATAATGGGCCTCTGTACGCCTATTTTGATATACCATTAAAAAAAATGCCGTTTCCAGCTACAATAGTCATTTACAACCTTAACAATGTCTACACTGTATTTCTGATCAATTTGATGTAATTTTAATGGACAAAAAATGTGCTTTACTTTCAAAAACAAGTACATTTCAAAGTTATCCCAAACTTTTGAACAGTAGTGTACATGTAGGTAGGAGTAAAGTGACTATGCATAGATAGTAACAGCAAGTAGCAGCAGCATAAAAAAGAGGGAGTCACTGCAAATAGTCCGGATAGCCATTTGATTAGCTGTTCAGCAGTCTTACGGTTTGGGGGTAGAAGCTGTTAAGAAGCCTTTTGGACCTAGACTTGGCGCTCCAGTACCGCTTGCCGTGCAGTAGCAGAGAGAACAGTCTATGACTAGGGTGACTGGAGTCTTTGGCAGTTTTAATGGCCTTCCTCAGATATTGCCTGGTATAGGGTTCCCGAGTGGTCTAAGGCACTGCATCTCAGTGTTAGAGGCCTTTATCACTACAGACCCTGGTTCGATTCTGGGCTGTATCGCAACCAGCCATGATTGGGAGTCCCATAGGGTGGCACACAATTGGCCCAGCGTCGACCGGGTTAGGGTTTGACCGGGGAAGGCCGTTATTGTAAATAAGAATTTGTTCTTAACTGACTTGCCTAGTTAAATAAAGGTTAAATAAAAAAATAATAGAGGTCCTGGGTGGCAGGAAGCTTGGCCCCAGTGATGTACTGGGCCTTAAGCACTACCCTCTGTAGCGCATTGCGGTCGGAGGCCGAGCAGTTGCCACACCAGGCGGTGATGCTCTTGATGGTGCAGCTGTAGAACTATTTGAGGACCCATGCCAAATATTTTCAGTCTACTGATGGGGAATAGGTGTTGTCGTGCCTTCTTCACAACTGTCTTGGTGTGTTTGGACCATGATAGTTTGTTGGTGATGTGGACACCAAGGAACTGGAAGCTCTCAACCTGCTCCACTACAACCCGTCGATAAGAATGGGGGCGTGCTCGGCCCTCCTTTTCCTGTAGTCCACGCCCCTCCTCCTTTTGTTGCCTACCCTTACCACCTGGGGGCAGCTCGTCAGGAAGTCCAGGATTCAGGTGCAGAGGGAAGGGTTTAGTCCCAGGGTCCTTAGCTTTGTGATGAGCTTTAATTAAGGGCACTATGGTGTTGAACGCTGAGCTGTAGTCAATGAACAGCATTCTCACGTAGGTGTTCCTTTTGTCCCGGTGGGAAAGGGCAGTGTGGAGTGCAATAGAGATTGTGTTGTCTGTGGATCTGTTGGGGCGGTATGCAAATTGGAGTGAGTCTAGGGTTTCTGGGATAATGGTGTTGATGTGAATACACGTCCTGGTAATCCGTATGGGCCCTGCGGCCTTGTGACTTGTTTAAAGGTCTTACTCACATCGGCTAAAGCGAGCACGATCACACGGTCATCCGGAACAGCTGGTGCTCTCATGCATGCTTCAGTGTTGCTTGCCTTGAAGCACGAATAGAAGTAATTTAGCTCATATGGTAGGCTCGTGTCACTGGGCAGCTCCCGACTAGGCTTCCCTTTGTAGTCTGTAATAGTTTGCAAGCCTTGCCACATCTGACGAGCGTCGGAGCCGGTGTAAAAGGATTCAATCTCAGTCCTGTATTGATGCTTTGCCTTTTCGATGGTTCTCCAGAGGGCATAGCGGTCGACCGAATATGATTTTTCAACGCCAATACCGATTATTGGAGGACCAAAAAAGCCAATACCGATTAATCGGACGGTTATTTATTTATCTGTAATAATGACAATTACAACAATTCTGAATTAACACTTTTATTTTAACTTAATATAATATATCAATAAAATCAATTTAGCCTCAAATAAATAAGGAAACATTTGGTTTAAATAATGCAAATTAATGCAAAAACAAAGTGTTGGAGAAGAAAGTGAAAGTGCAATATGTGCAATATGTAAGAAAGCTAACGTTTAAGTTCCTTGCTCAGAACATGTGATGTGTGAATATATGATAGCTGGTGGTTCCTTTTAACATGAGTCTTCAATATTCCCAGGTAAGAAGTTTTAGGTTGTAGTTAATATAGGAATTATGGGACTATTTCACTCTATACCATTTGTATTTCAAATACCTTTGACTATTGGATGTTCTCATAGGCACTATAGTATTGCCAGTGTAACAGTATAGTTTCCGTCCCTCTCCTCGTCCCTACCTTGGCTCATCGACAACAGCCACCCTCAAAGCATTGTTACCCATCGCTCCACAAAAGCCGCGGCCCTTGCAGAGCAAGGGAAACAACTACTTCAAGGTCTCAGAGCGAATTACATCACCGATTGAAACGCTATTAGCACGCACCCCGCTAACTAGCTATCCATTTCACATCGGTTACACCAGCCTAATCTCGGGAGTTGATAGGCTTGAAGTCATAAACAGCTCAATGTTTGAAGCACAGCGAAGAGCTGTTGGCAAATGTACGAAAGTGCTGTTTGCCAACAGTGCTGTTCAAATATCAAATCATAGACTTAATTATAACATAATAACACACAGAAGGTCATTAATATGGTAAAATCTGGAAACTATCATTTCGAAAAACAAAACGTTTATTCTTTCAGTGAAATACGGAATCGTTCCGTATTTTATCTAACGGGTGGCATCCCTAAGTCTAAATATTGCTGTTACATTGCACAACCTTCAATGTTATGTCATAATTATGTACAATTCTGGCCAATTCATTACGGTCTTTGTTAGGAATGAAATGGTCTTCACACAGTTCGCAACGAGCCAGGCGACCCAAACTGCTGCATATACCCTGACTCTGCTTGCACGGAACGCAAGAGAAGTGACACAATTTCCCTAGTTAAAATAAATTCATGTTAGCAGGCAATATTAACTAAATATGCAGGTTTAAAAATATATATTTGTGTATTGATTTTAAAGAAAGACATTGATGTTTATGGTTAGGTACACAGCCGGTGACTGATGTGGTATACTCCTCAATGCCATTGGATGAGTCCCGGAACATATTCCAGTCTGTGCTAGCAAAACAGTCCTGTAGCTTAGCATCTGCGTCATCTGACCACTTCCAAATTGAGCGAGTCACTGGTACGTCCGGCTTTAGATATTTATTTTAAAAAGATTGTGTTATTTGGAAGTATTTCTCACAGTAGAGGAAGAAGTACATCTCTGTTTCTACTTCCGCTGTCGTGCGTGACCACATAGACACTCCTTTTTGGATGGCCATGTCGTTTTGTGTGTCTCTTTTTCTATAGCTAGTTGGTTGTCACTGAACCTGTATTTGATCAGGATCTGTCTCTTTATCTCTGACAGAGCAGAGATATTTTAATTCCTGAAACAATTTGATTGATTTCCCTGTGTGTTTAGATATTAAGGTTGTTTAGTGTTTTTAAAAGCTGACAAAGGGGACTCTTTTCAAGGTTCAGCTCATGGGTTTTCAATGCTTTGAATTGTAAGGATGTTTTGGGGCAATATGATGCTAAAATTAATGGGTTCTTTTTTATATTAAATTAAAGGGAATCTTCCGAGTTCCACTTTGCATGCATTATTTGGTACTTTCTTTGGGATATTTAGGATAATTCTGCATAATTCTGTATGTAGATTTTCTATAGAGTTTTTCTTCCAATTCTTATCATCGTAATTACAGATTGGACCCCAAACCTCGCTTCCTGTCACGTCCTGACCATAGAAAGCTTTTATTTTCTATGGTGGAGTAGGTCAGGGTGTGACTGGGGGGTGTTCTAGTTTATTATTTCTATGTGTAGTCTAGTTTTTGTATTTCTATGTTGGCCTGGTATGGTTCCCAATCAGAGGCAGCTGTCTATCGTTGTCTCTGATTGGGGATCATATTTAGGTAGCCTTTCCCACCTGTTGTTTGTGGGATCTTGTTTTTGTATTGTTGCTTTTGAGCCCTACAAGGCTGTACGTTTGTTTGTTTGTTTCTCTTTATTGTTTTGTTACTGGTTCACATTTAAATAAAATATGATGAACCCAAATCACGCTGCACCTTGGTCTACCCATTTTGATGAGTGTTACACTTCCATACAGTGCAATTGGTAAAATTACAATATTGAATATTTTGCGTTAGATTTGGATAGGAATATTCATTTTTGAGAATGTTTTTTTTATGAAGTAAAATGTTTCGCAGACTTTTTCTTTGAGTGCATTCACTGCCAGACCAAATCGACCTGAAGCACTGATATTTAGTCCCAGGTAGTTCAACCTTGTTATTTCCTAATTTAAAGGAGTGTCTGCTGTATTCCCAAATAATGTGCAGTTGTTCCTGTAGACCTTGCTCTGTTGGTGACAGTAAGATAAGGTCATCTGCGTAGAGCAGAAATCTGGGCTCCTCATCTTTGAGTGTGAATCCAGGGGCTGCAGATCAGTCCAACATCACTGCTAGTTCGTTGATGTAGATGTTGAACAGGGTTGAACTTAAACTGCACCCTTGTCGCACCCCTCGCCCTTGTTTAAAAAATGTTGTTATTTTATTGTTCAGTTTAATACTAAACTCAGCAAAAAAAGAAACGTCCTCTCACTGTCAACTGCGTTTATTTTCAGCAAACTCAACATTTGTAAATATTTGTATGAACATAACAAGATTCAACAACTGAGGCGTAAACTGAACAAGTTCTCCATACATGTGACTAACAGAAATGGAATAATGTGTCCCTGAACAAAGAGGGAGTCAATATCAAAAGTAACTGGTCAGTATCAGTCAGTATCTGGTGTGGCCACCAGCTGCATTAAGTACTGCAGTGCATCTCCTCATGGACTGCACCAGATTTGCCAGTTCTTGCTGTGAGATGTTACCCCACTCTTCCACCAAGGCACTTGCAAGTTCACGTACATTTCTGGGGGGAATGGTCCCACCCTCCGATCCAACAGGTCCCAGATGTGCTCAATGGGATTGAGATCCGGGCTCTTCGCTGGCCATGGCAGAACACTGGCATTCCTGTCTTGCAGGAAATCACGCACAAAACGAGCAGTATGGCTGGTGGCATTGTCATGCTGGAGGGTCATGTCAGGATGAGCCTGCAGGAAGGGTACCACATTCGGGAGGAGGATGTCTTCCCTGTAATGCACAGCGTTGAGATTGCCTGCAATGACAACAAGCTCAGTCCCATGATGTTGTGACACACCTCCCCCAGACCATGACGGAACCTCCACCTCCAAATCGATCCCATTCCAGAGTACAGGCCTCAGTGTAATGCTCATTCCTTCGGCGATAAACCCGAATCTGACCATCCCCCCAGGTGAGACAAAACCTCGACTCCTCAGTGAAGAGCACTTTCTGCCAGTCCTGTCTGGTCCAGCGACGGTGGGTTTGTGCCGATAGGCAACTGTGTTGCCGGTGATGTCTGGTGAGGACCTGCCTTACAACAGGCCTACAAGCCCTCAGTTCAGCCTCTCTCAGCCTATTGCGGACAGTCTGAGCATTGATTGAGGGATTGTGCATTCCTGGTGTAACTCGGGCAGTTGTTGCTGCCTCAGTCGTCATGCCTCCTTGCAGCATGCCTAAGGCACATTCACGCAAATGAGCAGGGACCCTGGGCATCTTTCTTTTGGTGTTTTTCAGAGTCAGTAGAAAGGCCTTTTTAGTGTCCTAAGTTTTCATAACTGTGACCTTAATTGCCTACCGTCTGTAAGCTGTTAGTGTCTTAGCGACCGTTCCACAGGTGCTACTCATTAATTGTTTATGGTTCATTGAACAAGCATGGGAAACAGTGTTTAAACCCTTTACAAGGAAGATCTGTGAGGCTATTTGGATTTTTACGAATTATCTTTGAAAGACAGGGTCCTGAAAATGGGTGTTTCTTTTTTTGCTGAGTTTACATGTTGTTCAAGTAAATAGATTTTATGATGTCATATACTTTACCCCCAGTGCTGCTTTTGTGTGTATTGTAATATAATCCATCATGCCATATGGAATCAAAAGAATTCTTAAAATCAACAAAACATGCAAATACTTTTCCTCTGCTTTTCTGATGAACATGCTGGTTTATTAGTGTTTGTAATGTGTGTATGTGGTCTGTTGTTCTGTATTTGGGTAGGAAGCCAATTAGTGTTTTGCTGAGAGCGTTATGTTGTATGAGGAAGGTCTGTATTTGGTCATTGAGAATACAGCAGAACAGTTTCTCCATGTTACTGGTGACACATATTCCGCTATAGTTATTAGGGTCTAATTTATTACCTTTTTTAAATATGAGCCACTGGTTCCAAATATCAGGGAAGTAGCCACTCTCCAAAAGCAGGTTGAATAGTTTTAATGAGGCATCCTGCAGCTCAGGAGTCGTGTGTTTCAGCATTTCATTCAGGATGCTGTCAGGGCCACATGTCTTTCCAGGTTTAATGCTTTGTATTTTCTTCAAAAGTTCAGCGTGTGTAATTTGGTCATCAATTGGGTTCTGGATGTTTTCAATTGTGTGTTCTAGGGAACTGAGTTTTTCTTGCATATTTTGTGGGATTTAAAGTAAGGTCTTCTGATGCTATTCTTCCAGAGAGTTTCAAAATCATCTTTCCATTTCTTCCATCTTAGGTTTTGTTTTAGTATTCTTTCAATGTTTCACAATTGTGTTGAGGAATGTGTCTATCCTATGGTTGGTGATATTTTCTATTTGTTAAAGATCTACATTTTTTCCTTCTGAGATTACATTCAGCATCAAACCATTTCTCTTTTTGAGGTTTCAAAATAAAAACTGTTTTCTCATTTAAATCAATTCAGCACCCATCTTTATGTTTTATTTAGATGAATCAGTGTACAGGGCTCTGTTTGTGTGGTCTTTGGGTGGAGAAGTCTTTTTAAAAATAGTCAGACAATGGTCAGACAATGGTGGCTGTGTCTGACAATCAATGCACTAATAGGGGGAGGGGGGGGTCCAAGTCTGAGATTGCATAGTCGACAACAATGGTCCCAAGAGCTGAGCAGTAGGTGAACCTTCCCAAAGTATTCCCTGTAATCCTGCAATTAAGAAAATACAAGCCTAAGGTTTGAGAGAGATGCACAAACTCCTTTCCATTTTTGTTCACTATCTGGCCAGGTGCGGGTGTTTTTTCCAGCAGTTGATGTGACTGAGGATATAGAGTATCATTTCTCTCTCTCTCGCTCTCTCTCTCTTTTAAAACAATCTGAATCAACTCACTGATAAGAAATCCATATGAATTTATATTGGAAATGTAGTGTAGTGCCATGGATGGAGGTCTGACACATGGGTGTCAGATGTTGTTATACTGTGGGTGAATGTGTTGAGTCATCAGGGTTACAGAGCTCCCCATTGGCTGGCTGTCCCTCTGTGATGGGTGTGGCCTCTGGGGGACAGATGTGCTCATGTGGGTTCCATGACTAATGGCGAAACAGCAAGGCATTTAGAGGCCATGCCAACGATGACTCCTTGAAAAATCTGTCTGGACTTGTGCATTGTGGGAAAGTGTAGACGCGCAGGTATATGCATGCACAGACAGTTCTCTCTCTCTCTCTCTCTCTCTCTCTCTCTCTCTCTCTCTCTCACGCGCACACACACACTTTCTGAGGAACACACATACTGACTCAAACATTACTTTCTGTTACAACTGGTTATTAAGGAGGCTTTAGCGGGAGGTTTGTATAATATGACTCTGATTGTAGACTATCTATGACCAAGATACATGTATTTTAGCTAATATATTCCATACAGTTTTAGTCCACAATAGGTAGTGTTCCTGGAACTGACCATGTATATACAGTAGTTTACTTACTTTCTCCTGTGTTTTTGTTTTACTTGACTTAGTACTACTAATATTGATTGCTGCAGTATCTGAATGAGCAAGAAAGGCAATTCAATGTACCTGTGCAAGTGACAATAAAAATGTGAAACTTGAAACGTCTTCATTTGCTTTCAGTCAAGGCAGTTACTCAAACAGGGTTGGTACTAGTAAGAGTGAAGCGTGAGATTGTCCGGCTGTGTAAACTTTAGTGGTTTAGTATGCTGGGGGTGGGCCTGGGAAGGCCTCTTTGTCTGGGCCCCTCCTTTGTCTGACTTATCCCCAGACAGCAGTTGCCTCTGCCCCTCCTGTCTCTATGTTAGCCCCAGGCTTTTGAGCCTCTCTCTGCTTCTCTGCCTCCTTTCTCTAAGCTAGTCCCAGGCTTCGTAGCCTCTCTCTGCCTCCCCTGTCTCTAAGCTTGTCCCAGGCTTCGTAGCCTCTCTGCCTCTCTGCCTCTCCCAAAGCCAACACATACTGGATTTGTCGGGCTGCCACAGTTACGCTACAGTCACAAACTTTATGATATAATATTTATATTGTGAAAAGTCACAAATATTCACATTGCATGAGCAGTCAGTGAGCAATGTGACTATTGTCCTTTTTTTTCAAGAGGCAATATTGTGGCAAAAAATATCTTGCACAAAACGCAGCCAGCTTGCTTCACCTACTTCCACGAGACGTAGATTGAATCAGACTTAACTCCAGTGAGTGTGTGTAACAGACTGTGAAAGTGAGAGAGACAGAAACGGAGCGAGAGAGAATGTGTGTGTGTATGTGTGTCTTTGTGAGAGCATGTGTGACGGAGCGAGAGAGACCTCTCTCTGAACTTCTGGTGGGATTCCATCCTTACTGGTCTATAGTAGAGGAGGATAAGGATTCCAAATTGTGTTTGGGTTGGTCTGGTAACACGATACTTTCTCTCCACAAGCCATCAAACCATGATTCAGTACTACTCTTACAGCTATATTGACACTTATTTCCATCCCACACAAAAAATAGCTTGAGAGACTGTGGAAATTGAAAAACCTGGATTTCAAAGTATGCAGGTTTGCCGCCAACAACACAAGAGAATGGCTGGGTTGGCTGACTGTGGGAGCTGTTATTTTCCTCTTCAGGGTGAACGTTAAAGTTGCTTAGATCCTGGCAGGCTGATTATGGAGCTCAACAACGTAAAACAAAAACAATCAAACCCGTCTGAACCTGTCGTCCCAATTGTGTGGTGCCGACTCACTCAGCAGCGTAGATGGTGTGTGTGCAACACTCTTGAGTCATGCACTGCAATGTGTTCCCTAGAAAAGCTCCATGCCCTAAAGGTAGGAGAAGCACAAATTGCCCTAACTTGCAGTGCCCTAACCTTCTTCATGTACTACTTGTTATTTCACATGAAATGGGAAATGTGGTCTTGTACTGTTGAGTATTTGTCAGAATTTAACCATTTACCTGGGTTTAGGAAATGTCTTGTTTTTTTTACAATACAATTTCCTTTCTATTCCCTTCCTGCCTTCCTTGATCTCCCTCTCTCTCTCATCTCTGCATTGCCATTACAGTGGAAAGATCTGCTGTAATTGTGTGTGATGGATTGTGTGTGCAGGCCCTGCTGTGTGTTGTTCAGCAGCAGCAGTGATGACAGTAGAAGCAGCACTCGTTTTGAACAGGGAGTTAATCCCTGAAATATGTCAGCGCTCAGCTCCATCGTGGGCATACCAGGAGCATTCAACCACTCTAACCTCTCTGACTGTGTCCTCCCCCAGTCCTAACCCCTAGCCCTAACCTCAAAGAAAGGGAAAAACTGACTCAAGATCATCGTTTAGAAGTCATTTCATCTCACCAACTCAATGACCACACACTGTGTTTGGGGGACTGTTAAAATAGGTGCACAGAACTGCACTCCCATGGGGAGGGAACTAAAAAACATATGAGTGAGTGGGGAAGGTTAACACAGGTTACAGGGGAGGTTTAGATGAGTGTTGAGAAGGTTTGTGCATGATAACAGCCCAGACGACCAGGAAAGTCGACACATAGGCTATTCCACCAGAGTTGGGGTCAATTAGTCATCGAGAACAATATAATGTCAGTCATTCATTTTCAGCCCAAAGTACAAATCATATTTCACAAACACAGACATTTTCACATAGGTGTGCTAAGCACTACACATCATTTACTGTATGTCAATGACTCTGACAACAAGCACTCCACTGGCGTGATACATCACAATACATTAGCCCTGGGAAGGGTTGGTAGCTTAGCAGACAATCCTCCCTTACTTGCTGTTAAATTCATCTTGATCAGGTAGCGTAGTGGTTAGAATGTTGTGCCTGTAACTGAAAGGGTTATGGATTGAATCCCCAAACTGACAAGGTAAAAATCTGTCTTTCTGCCCCTGAACAAGGAAATTAACCCACTGTTCCTGGGCCGTCATTGTAAATAAGAATTTGTTCTGAACTGACTTGCCAAGTAAAACAATAATTAAATAAAAAAATCCTGATGTAACCTCACTGCTCCAGCCATTTGCAGATGTTGTTACAGGGTGACAGGTAGCCTAGCGGTTAGGTCATTGGGCCAGTAGCCAAAAGGTTGCAGGTTCAAATATCCAAGCCGCAAAAGTGTAAACTCTGTCCTGGTGCCCTTAGCAAACCACTTAAACCTAATTTGCTCCAGGGGTGCAGTACTATTATTCCTGACCCTGTAAAGCAACATATTTCACCTATATATGACATTATTATTCTTATCTTTTTGGGACTGTCCAGTAGATGGACATGTTAAGTAAGGTCACACTAGTTCTTCCTTTCATAGACGCTGGGAGACCAGCGGTGGACAGCCTTAGAGATCAGCTTCACCGTAGGGAGTCTGTGTGTAGGACTCAGGTGTCAGGAGTCATTGCCTGGTCACATCACCACTACACTCAAACGCGCACACACACTCACAAACACACTAGCATAGACACACACAGCACACAAATTCACATACAAACTGACACCACACAAATCCACACAAACACACACATACACACACATCAGCCCCCCCTGCCTCCTTGCCGCTGCCCACACTCTCACTCTCATAATCCCATTTAATCTCTCTATCCCTTGCTATCTCTCTCTCCTTCTCTATCCCTCTCCATCTCTCTTTCTCTATCCCCCGCTATCCCCCGCTATCTCCTCATGCCATGCTGTATATCTTCTCCTCTGCAATGATCTCTCGCTCACCCACTCTCTCCTGGTCTCTCTCTATCTCGCCTCTCGCTCACCCACTCTCTCCTGGTCTCTCTCTATCTCGCCTCTCGCTCACCCACTCTCTCCTGGTCTCTCTCTATCTCGCCTCTCGCTCACCCACTCTCTCCTGGTCTCTCTCTATCTCGCCTCTCGCTCACCCACTCTCTCCTGGTCTCTCTCTATCTCGCCTCTCGCACACCCACTCTCTCCTGGTCTCTCTCTATCTCGCCTCTCGCACACACGTTCTCTTAACTGGACCAAGTTTAAGTGAATGTATGGTGGGTCACCATATACTGTACTCAGATGCAAAGACAAAATGTAATACTGATACCTGGTGGACGGCACAGAACGTGTGTTTCTACCTACGTATCTATTATTGTTGTTTCCTGGTTAATGTGCCAACTGGTCAACCCTACAGTAGCTATTTGTTTTGGTTTGGTGGGCTCGTACAGTATGTGATTGATGCCAGAAACAAAAAGGTTGCTTTGTACTGAAGGAGATTTTTTTTTCTTTCTGTTTGACTGTAACATTATGTTTCATGAGCTGAAATTAAAGTTCCCAGAAATGTTCCATGTGCACAAAAAGCGTATTTCTCTCAAATTTTGTGCACAAATTTGTTAACATCCCTGTAGGTAAGCATTTTATCATTTGTCAAGATCATCCATCCATCTGACAGGTGTGGCATATCAAAATGCTGATTTAACAGCACGATCATGACACAGATGCACCTTGCACTGGGGACAATAAAAGGCCACTCTAAAATGTGCAGTTTTGTCACCCAACACAATTTCACAGTTGTCTGAAGCTCTCAGAAAGCATTTTATTGGTATTTCTGTCTATAATAAAGCCTTTTTGTGCAGAAAAACTCATTCTGATTGGCTGGCCTGGCTCCCAAGTGGGTGGGCCAATGTTCTCCCATGTCTGCAGCCCTGCCCAGTCATGTGAAATTTATTTTAATTGACTGATTTCCTTATATGAACTGTAACTCAGCAAAATCTTTGAAATTGTTGCATGTTGCGTTTATATTTTTGTTCAGTATAGTTGTATTGTGCCTCGGTGGTTGTGTGGTGAGCAGGCGATGGTTATTGGGCTAACAGGATCACTTTGTGTAGTGTTGTTACCAGGTTCTTCACCCCCAGCCTGTCATGATGCCTGTATCTGGGGCACCCCTCCCAGCCCTCTCTCACCACGAGACACCCCGCTCCCATACCGCAGGCAAACCTTGGCCCATTCTTCCACCTTGACACTGCTCCCGAGGATACTAACAGTCATGTGAACAACACTCACAGAGAAAAGGTGCTTGGTGCAGTAAGTTGCTAGATAGAGTATTTGTGGGGCCATTTAGAGTAGAATAATATAGAACTATTTTTGATTCCAGGTAGAACCCTTTTGGGTTCCATGTAGAACCTATGGAAAGGACCCCAAAATAGTTCTACCTGGAACCTAAAAAGGTTATTCGAAGGGTTCTCCTATGGGGACAGTCGAGAACCTTTTTAGGTTCTAGATAACACCTTTTTTTCTAAGAGTGTAGTGTCATGCATAGAGAATGGTGTGAATGGGTTTGCATGGATCATTTTGTGGTTACGGTGTGGTTTAGGGTAGAGGTCGACCGATTATGATTTTTCAACGCCGATACCGATTATTGGAGGACCAAAAAAGCCGATACGGATTAATCGGCCGATTTAAAATAAAAATAAAATTGTAATGATGACAATTACAGCAATACTGAATGAACACTTATTTTAACTTAATATAATACATCAATAAAATGTATTTGGCCTCAAGTAAATAATGAAACATGTTCAATTTGGTTTAAATAAAGCAAAAACAAAGTTTTGGAGAAGAAAGTAAAAGTGCAATATGTGCTATGTAAGAAAGCTAACGTTTCAGTTCCTTGCTCAGAACATGAGAACATATGAAAGAAAGCTGGTGGTTCCTTTTAACATGAGTCAAATCAAATCAATCAAATCAAATTTATTTGTCACATGGTTAGCAGATGTTAATGCGAGTGTAGCGAAATGCTTGTGCTTCTAGTTCCGACAATGCAGTAATAACCAACGAATAATCTAACCTAACAATTCCAAAACGACTACCTTATACACACAAGTGTAAAGGGATAAAGAATATGTACATAAATATATGAATGAGTGAATGAGTCTTCAAAATTCCCAGGTAAGAAGTTTTAGGTTGTAGTTATTATAGGAATTATAGGACTATTTCCCTCTATACCATTTCTATTTCATATACCTTTGACTATTTGATGTTCTAATAGGCACTTTAGTATTGCCAGTGAAACAGTATAGCTTCTGTCCCTCTAGTTAGCACATGCTAACTAGCTAGCCATTTCACTTCGGTTACACCAGCCTCATCTCGGGAGTTGATAGGCTTGAAGTCATTAACAGCGCAATGCTTGACGCACAACGAAGAGCAGCTGGCAAAACGCACGAAAGTGCTGTTTGAATGAATGTTTACGCGCCTGCTACTGCCTACCACCGCTCAGTCTGATACTTGTATGCTTGTATGCTCAGTCAGATTATATGCAACGCAGGACACGCTAGATAATATCTAGTAATATCATCAACCATGTGTAGTTAACTAGTGATTATGATTGATTGTTTTTTATAAGATACGTTTAATGCTAGCTGGCAACTTACCTTCGCTTACTGCATTCGCGTAACAGGCAGTCTCCTTGTGGAGTGCAACGAGAGAGAGGCAGGTCGTTATAGCGTTGGACTAGTTAACTGTAAGGTTGCAAGATTGGATTCCCGACCTGACAAGTTGAAAATCTGTCGTTCTGCCCCTGAACGAGGCAGTTAACCCACCGTTCCTAGGCCGTCATTGAAAATAAGAATGTGTTCTTAACTGACTTGCCCAGTTAAATAAAGGTATAAAAAAAATAAAAAATCGGCAAATTGGCGCCCCAAAATACTGATTTCCGATTGTTATGAAAACTTGAAATCGGCCCTAATTAATCGGCCATTCCGATTAATCAGTCGACCTCTAGTTTAGGGTGTTGCCACTTGTGGTGTAGAGTAGACTGACAGATAGGTCAGAGTAGTTGAGTTGAGCTCAGCGGCGTGACTGGCAAGTTGTTTGGGAGCTATATTGTATGTTACAGTCAGCTAGTGTCAGAAGTGACAGGACCCTTTCTCATAGTTGACCCTGTTTCCCAGTGGGACGCTGTAGAGGAGCGGACAGCAGTGTCCTCTCTGTGGCCCGGCGGAAACTGGCTGGGGGCTGCAACTAAAAATACCAGCGGTGCGTTTGAGTCACACGGTAGGCTCCACTTCCTGTTTTCACTCTCCAAGTTTACTTCCCAGAGAGAGAGTGCGGAGAGAAAGAAATTGGAAGAGGTAGGAAGGGAGAAAGGGAGAGAGATGGAGAAGAGAGAGGGACAGTCAGCTATACTTGTTGCTTGTGTTATAGTCCTCTAAAGTTTTCTTCTCTACAAACCTCTAGTGAAACTAGTTAAAGGCTTTCTGGAATCCCACGATAGATGGGATGAAAGGATGACTTGCAGTTCGGCAATATTATGAAAAACACCAAAAAACACTCCCTGTCTTTTTGCCCTATCGTACTCCTGGCACGCACTACATATAGAATAGCAGACAGAGAGAGGCATGGAGATAGAAAATCCTTTTCCATTAATTGAATGGAACCTTTTACGAGATTGATTGAGATTTGATTGATTTCAAAACAACAACAGACACCTAATGTATTTGTGCATTTGCGCCTGATTTCATATCACTCAGTACACGTGATAGTCTATCTAGTTTTTGACATCATTTTCCCAGATGGTCCTGGGGAAAAGGTTTGCCTCCTAAACGTGCTGACATGGACCTCAGTAGAGCAGGATGCTCTATTGTTTATCTGGCATGTTTAGTTAAGTTCCTCAAACAACAGAAGATGACAGGAAGTCAGATGAATGAACAAAAAAAGGACAAGTGAGGTGGTAGAGTAGAGATGGACACCTGCGAGACAAATATCTGCAGCCTTTAAATAACTTTAAAACCAACCAACTAACCAACTTCTGTAGGCTACCACTGTGAGTTCATGGACTGGGAATGTGTTACACAATATAAAGCCTATTCTTTTTCCAGCTCTTTCAACAGCCCACTCCAAAGTCCACTCTCAGCTCCTATAGTCATCTCTCACAATCTCCATGCTCCTTGTTTCTGGTCCACACCACATTGGCTTAAAAAAAGAAACTCTGCATCCTCACAAACAGGAAGTGAGGAGAGAAACCCCCCCTCCCCATCTTCTCGGCACAGGAAGTTGTGAAGAGTGGATCCCCTGAGAGGGAGCAAGCCCTGGGGAAGAAATGCTGAATTCCAAATCAGCCCCAGCCCCCCTACTCCCTAGCCATATCTGAGAGGATTAAATAGTGGGAAGACTAGGAAGTAGAGCTTTTGATTTTGAGTTCAGTAAAAGAGGACAAGTGTACGGCTGCTGTGAGGATGGAAGGCAGGGCCTGCCTCTGTTTTATGATTGGCAGATATACAGTATCAGTGTATCTGAGGACATGAGCCGGGCTTTTGCTAACACTGCCTCCTGATTGTCTAATATAATATTTCTGGAGCATACCAGGTCAGGGCAGCATTTAGGTCTTGTGACAGGCAGATGGCATAGTATTGAAAAGATGTAGAGAAGGTGGTGGGGGACATACAGTTGTTAAGGGTGATGGTAGGTCACCTGATGATACAGTACCTTAGGACCCTGAGGACACATGAACTCCTGTTTGCTTGTGGTACATGTGATAGCAGCCCCTCCAACACACATTCTGTATACTTGTTCACATAGAAACAAACACACATCAAAACATAAGAACAGAGATACAGTGTTCTCCACTTAGGTCCTCTCATCTCTCTTTAACACACACAGTACACACACAGTATGTATTCCTCTGTGGTGGAATGTGACTATGTGTGTGTGTCGGGAACACTCTCAACTGTCAGCCTGTGATTATGTCTTATTAAAATGTAGCCGTTGGTCATTAACCCTTGTCACTGTTGTAAACTTTCCTAATGCACTTAGAGGGAGTCCCATTTATGTTTAGGAGACATTTTATGAGTCTATTTTAATGTGGTCTGATATCCTTCGTTTAGAAACAAGATCAAACGCATTGCTGACATAGATGTCTAGGTTTTAAGAGCATATTCAATGGAAATGAGAAGTCCTGTCTATTACCATAGCATCATCAGACATGTCACTTATAGATTTTCAGTCTTCATGGTGGAGTGTGAATTGTGCCAGAAAAGTGTCCTTGTATTTGGCCAGTAGAGGACAGGTTTGGCTGTGGGCCATTTGGGAGAGTAATGGATGTCAAACTGACCTTTGACCTTTCAGCAGGTGTGACCTGTCTCCATCAGATCAGCTCACTCTGCTGCACCAGATAGAACCCCTCCGGCTAGCTCTGTCCACAATGCTAGGGTGGGCTGGAAGAGTAACTAATGTTAGAAAGATGTGGGAGTTGATAGTGATGGGGGGAAAAATCAATACACATACATAGCGCAATAATATTTTGGAGGATATTACTGTATAGCAATACTTTGACTTTTGTTTGTTGCTTGGTAGCGTTAGTTAGCAGGTTTTGGTGCAGGTACAGTCGGCTATACCTGCACCAAAACTCCTGTATTTCTCATCCTATAGCTTGTTCTCCATCTTATTTTTGAATAGTGAGCCAACATGTTTTCAGAATTTTATCCATGACTGATCAAAACTCATTTTCTCATGCTCTCATCTGTCTCTCTGCAGCAGACATGCATGTATAGTGAACAATATGTTTGGAACATCAAATCGCAATACAATTGCAGTATCGAATCACAATATACATAGAATTGTGAGAATTGTGAGCACCTGGCAATTCCCAGCCCTAGGAGTTGACCCAGAATAAGACTGTAAAAGTACAATGTCAGATGAGTTTATGGAGGGATTTGTGTGTGTGTGTGTGTGTGTGTGTGTGTGTGTGTGTGTGTGTGTGTGTGTGTGTGTGTGTGTGTGTGTGTGTGTGTGTGTTTGTGTGTGTCTGTATCAGGGTTTCCATTAGGAAAATGTTTCACCAGACAACGTGACCGGGAAGATTTTCATTTACCGGACATTTGAGAAAATGAATGGACACATAAGCATTAGGTGTGTAACCCATTAGGGCATCCACCCACGGTGTACAGAATGACAGAAATCACATTGAGATTACGGTAATCCGTCTTAACAAAACAACTGTTGTAATGAAGCAGGCAATAAAACAACATTTTCAAACATTTGCAAAAATGCAATTCAGGGGAAAAAGGGAAAACACCATTCTAAACAGTGAATCAGATGCTAGCAGTACATGACAGAGATGAACATCTCAGTTAGAAATGTAGAAACAGGCCGAATCTAAAGATGCAACAACTATCATGGGTTGGTAATATGACTAAGATTGTGCATTTGGCTTCTGGACAATGGAAGGAAGTTGATATGAAAACCAATAGAACAGGAGAGAAATGACAAATGAGGAAGTCTTTCATAGGCAGCGCGTGTGGTAAAAGTCCTAGCTGGTTATCGACTTGCGGCGGTCAGTGAAAACCATCTAAAATATGTGTGAAGATAATGTGTCTTGAGCATCATTTCAAAGGTTGAGACAAGAAGAAGGGGAGGGGTGTGTGGAGAAGATGGCCTATAGGTATGTCTATCTCCAGAATCCACTCAGCTGTCTCCCTCCAATTCATGCGCATTCATTGTTTCATGTGAATTGTTTGCCCTTTGATTGTTTATTTCTATCAATTCCCAATTACATAGGTCACCAATAGTAATTGGACCGCTAATCCCTATCAGTTGGTTACATACATTACTGTTCAAAAGTTTGGGGTCACTTAGAAATGTCCTTGTTTTTGAAAGAAAAGCACATTTTTGGTACATTAAATAACATCAAATTGATCAGAAATACAGTGTAGACATTGTTAATGTTGTAAATGACTATTGTAGCTGAAAACAGCAGATTTTTTATGGAATATCTACATCGGCATACAGAGGCCCATTATCAGCAACCATCACTCTTGTGTTCCAATGGCACGTTGTGTTAGCTAATCCAAGTTTATCATTTTAAAAGGCTAATTGATCATTAGAAAACCCTTTTGCAATTATGTTAGCACAGCTGAAAACGGACTTAAGAAGCAATAAAACTAGCCTTCGGACTAGTTGAGTATCTGGAGCATCAGCATTTGTGAGTTCGTTTACAGGCTCAAAATGGCCAGAAACAAATAACTTTCTTCTGAAACTCATCAGTCTATTCTTGCTCTGAGAAATGAAGGCTATTCCATGTGAGAAATTGCCAAGAAACTGAAGATCTGGTACAACGCTGTGTACTACTCCCTTCACAGAACAGCACAAACTGGTTCTAACCAGAATATAAAGAGGTGGGAGGGAGGTGAGTGGGAGGCCCCGGTGCACAACTGAGGAAGAGGACATTAGAGTGTCTAGTTTGAGAAACAGACGCCTCACAAGTCGTCAACTGGCAGCTTCCTTAAATAGTACCCGCCAAACACCAGTTTCAACATCAACAGTGAAGCGGCAACTCCGGGATGCGGCAGGTAGCCTAGTGGTTTGAGCCTTGGACTAGTAACCAAAAAGTTGCAAGATCGAATCCCCGAGCTGACAAGGTAAAAACATGTTGTTCTGCCCCTGAACAAGGCAGTTAACCCACTGCTCCTAGGCGTCATTGAAAATAAGAGTTTGTTCTTAACTGACTTGCCTAGTTAAATAAAGGTAAAATAAAACTAGTCTAAAGAAGGACAGTTTTATTGCTTCTTTAATCTGTACAACAGTTTTCAGTTGTGCTAACATAATTGCAAAAGGGTTTTCTAATGATCAATTGGCCTTTTTAAATTCCAACATGCCATTGGAACACAGGAGTGATGGTTGCTGATAATGGGCCTACACCCATGTAGATATTCCATAAAATATCTGCCGTTTCCAGCTACAATAGTCATTTACAACATTAACAATGTCTACACTGTATTTCTGATCAATTTGATGTAATTTTAATGGACAGAAAATGTGCTTCTCTTTCAAAAACAAGGACATTTCTAAGTGACCCCAAACTTTTGAACGGTAGTGTACACTTGTGTTAATGCATTTGTATTTGGTCTACAGTCATTTAGCGTTCTCATTCTCGGAGTGGAAACGTAGATTGCAGAGTTCACAACCTGCTACACACAAGTTTTGGTTTATTTCATAACTATAATTTACGAGTTGTCCATTTTTTCGTTGTCTTTTGTTTGGAGAACCCCGTGTGAGTAATGAGCTTTGTCAGGTTTCTCTGTCTTGTTAATGACGAGGGGGTGCATAAGCCTGAGCACGCATAAGAAGTAGCCTACCTGGCCTGCTGCACGCCAGTGCCCATTTGGTGATGTTTGATTTCTGATTAGTCACGACGTCCACCACTTACAGCCTAATAGTTCCTCACAGTAGGCCTAGAAAACTCTTTCTAACTTTCACCCCCTCGATAATCACCAAGCCTCAGTGTGAAAGAGAAAAATATTATTTATATGATCAAAAACTGGAGTGGGAAACTCTGAGGGCCTGGAATAGGCTAGTTGATACAATGTTGCACTTCACTAGTGATAGCTCAAGTCAAGACAAATAGAAAGGGAGGCAGACAGAATGAGCAGAGAGATGTGATTGAAAGAACCAGACTATATTTTCTGCTGTTT
This sequence comes from Oncorhynchus mykiss, assembly GCF_057628025.1. Lineage (NCBI taxonomy): Eukaryota > Metazoa > Chordata > Actinopteri > Salmoniformes > Salmonidae > Oncorhynchus > Oncorhynchus mykiss. The sequence goes on from NC_143041.1 coordinate 33,509,465, forward strand.
TTATTTGTGGGTTTTATGTATTTTTACTTAGTTGACAATGGAAGTTGTAGGCCAACGGCTGCATTGGCAATCTCTGAGTTCCATGCGCTCATTTATGCTATCTAGCCGCCAATGATTAAGGTGTATGTGTCCAAATGGCAGAGGCTGGTGCTCTCACATTAGTTGAATTTAACTTTGATATTTGATCATTTTAATTACGTTTTTATGATTAACCACGTGACAATGATTGTGAGAAACGAAAACAGTATTATTGAAATTAATGCACATATGAAAATCATACCTGACACGCAGATTGGTGGAAATGGTAGGATACATTGTATGCTTCCCCAAACTTGAAACTCAGGCGCCGCCTATGAGGTCTTTATAAAATCATTTCCTCCACATTTCTGTGGTCGGATTTTCAAGCAAGGTAAGACATGCCTCATAATATGAAATAAAACATGCAGGTTTCAAACAATTAGGTTTGTTTTAAAATGCATATGGCCTCCAGCTCACATTGTCAAGTGGTGGGTGACGCGCTGATAGTCTGCCTAATGTTGTTTTTTCTCCCGGGCAATTTGGCCTGCAACAATTTGATTTATCAGCTTTTTAATTTTTTGGGTGGCCAAAAGACAGCAATTACCAGCTAACGGAAACCCTGGTCTGTATGGTAATTGTCAGGGTTGGAGGAAGTTGTGATGGCAGATGGATGTGGGTGGCTCATACCACTCTCCTCCTTTCACGCTGAGGATAGGAAGATGATGGATGGAGGAATAGAGAGAGATGGAGAGAGAGAGACTGAGGTATGTGTGGGAGTAACCTTAGAGGGAGGCTTCATATGATAACATTCTCTAAAATTAATTCTGACATACGTGTATATCTTGAATATCTGTCTGTATGATAAAAGCACTTAGCAGTTTCTAGTCATACACACACTGTCTTATGCAGATACACTCCTTTGCTGGACGTACAGATTTGGCTAATGTGTGTGTTGTGTGTGAATCTTGGCAATGGCATTCATGTCTTGTGTGAATGGTCAGTGCTGTGCTGAGGAAACAGTGATGACAGATGGGAGTGGGAGGACTACCTCTCACTCAGAGAGAGAAAGAGAGTGGAAAGGAGGGATTGGGGAACAGTGTGAAATGACAGAGATGGAGAGAGCGGGAGGAGAGAGCAAGAAAGAGATTAAGAGAAGGAGGAAAGGATGGATTGTAGAACAGAATGAGACGTCAGTCAGAGAGAGGAGAAAGGACAGAGTCCATGCACTCGTTGATCCCCTGTATCATGGAATCTGTTCCAGGTTCCCAGGTCTCACACTAACGAGAAACTCTAATTAGCCAAACAGCTTAATGGACAGGCCTGGTTTCCTCTCCCCGTCGCCCTCAGAAAGCCTGCACTGTCAGACACACCCAGAGGGTCTCCTGGGTCTGGGCTGGGCTTGCCGTGGGGGAGCAATGTACATTATAGAGCATCACACTAAAGGCATACATTCCTAATCATCTATTCACTCTATTCAGTGTGTGGACAGGCTTATGTCCTGTTCTCACTTATATAACTGACATCCCCATCGCCCTGTGACTGTCCCCACCGTCCCGCCAACACCTGCCAGGTTGTGCTCTAAAACCACTCTCTTTACAAGATTAGAATTCAGTTTCAGAGGAAATTAATCCAAGATTACATTTTAGCTCGCAACAGCAACATGACATTGTGGAGCAGTTGGAGCTCAACGTGACATCAACGGATGTGTCACCCCCCCACCCCCCCACCCCCCTCGATTAAATTACGTTATATTCAAAGGGCTTTATTGGCAGGGAAAACACATGTTTACATTGCCAATGCAAGTGAAAGAGTGACTTCCTGGAAAGCAGCTGGCTGGCAGTGTCAATCAGTAGTGTGGTAGTAAGACTGACACGTTGGCTTTTCATCTCTGAAGTATTGGACAGCCCGGGTGTGTGATGCTGGGCAGACGAGGAAGTAAATGTCACAGGCATGTGGTTAGAAACCCATAGACAGGGAGGGAGGGGTCCATCTCTTGGGTGTGTCTTAATAGTCTAAAGTGGTTTTCGCTCCTAATCTCCTTGTCTTTCATCTCTGATGTTAAAGAATGGGATAGGTGAAAGCACGTTTCCTGTGGACATATTCCATTCTGCTTTCACCTAAGCCAGTGTTTTCCGGTCAGTGTTATGTGAAGCGACAGACCTTTTTTGTAAGGCTACAATGGCTGCCATTGTTTATTTTCTGCAAAATGTTGGGATTTTAGTTTGTGGTCAGCACTGTGTATTATTTGTCTACTCCTCAGATGTCTTTAGGGTCTGCCTGATTTCCAGCGGATAGCTGTCCAGTCACTTGAGCTGCTTTCTGGCAAAAGGTGCTGCATTATTTATTCAGCAGGGACAAATTAGTGAAAGACTGACATGGCTGTCGAGGGGGGACAGGGATGAGTGGCCACTGACAGAAGAGTGTGTGTGTGTGTGTGTGTGTGTGTGTGTGTGCGTGTGTGTGTGTGTGTGTGTGTGTGTGTGTGTGTGTACTTGTGTGTGTGCTTGTATGTGCATAGAGAGCTTATTTAATATTTAACAGTTTACTCTTTTAATCGGTGAGGAACCATCAGAGCCTTCTAGGCCTTCAGATAAGGCCTATATTTCTATTACATATTTACAAAAATTGTAATGATTTTCTGATTTAATCTCATCAGTTTGTGTTGGAAAGAGAAGGGTTAATAATACGCAATAGAAAAATGTATCCAATCAGGATTTTCTTTGGTGGTCTCAGGTAGCCATTGGCTAAGATTTCAGAAGCTGGCATTCAACTGTATTAAAGCAGAATTTTGGAGTAACAGTGGAATTAACCAATGGCATTTTGACTTGCAATGGGTGGGGCTGTAAAAAAAAGTGATTCTCAAAGGTCTGGACATGTCACTATTGAGAGCACAAGAGATCATGAATTCATAAAACAGCAGTGGTGTAGAGTACTTAAGTAAAAATACTTTAAAGTACTAATTAAGTCGTTTTTTGGGGGTATTTGTACTTAACTATATATATGTTTGACAACCTTTACTTCACTACATTCCTAAAGAAAGTAATGTACTTTTTACTCCAGTTTCAAACTTAGTCTACAAATGATCATCATCTGGTTCGTGGCACTGTTTTCTGTTGCAGCCGGCTTGCTGTTAGCTACACTATCTCTTGCTGTTAGCTACACTATCTCTTGCTGTTAGCTACACCATCTCTTGCTGTTAGCTACACTATCTCTTGCTGTTAGCTACACTATCTCTTGCTGTTAGCTAGGCTATCTCTTGCTGTTAGCTACACTATCTCTTGCTGTTAGCTTTTTGGAAATATTGACTGTGAAACATGGTTGCATTTAAACTTTAGATCGCCGGTTAGTATGATGAACGTGATCAAATATATTTGCAATGGGAAGTTATAGCTGGTTTGTTCATTTCATTTTGGACATTAAGTGCGCTTTTGTATTGTCATGATTTCATGGGGCCTACTGGAGTGAATGGGCTCCTTATTCTTTAACATGATGCTGTGTGTGACTGCTGTCTCCTGTCTATCAGCCGTGTCTATGTGTTTGACCAAAATGGTCTCTCCTTCAGCACCATGGACCACAGGTAATACCAGCACCACAGGTATTACAGTCGCTGTCATTTCAGCACCATGAGCCTGTCACCTTTGATGTGACACTGTTGTTGTCGCTATTGGTGGTAGTGTGATAGTGATGTTGGCTTCCTTGAGTTGTGTAATCGTGTTGGGTCCATGCCGGTTCTGTCTGAAGCGCGGCCAGCCTGTTTCATTCATTCATAATGTCATAAAAAAGCATTGTTCCCTCTTCTGTAGAACTAGATAGGTCTGACTACAGAACATATCATGTCGGGCTCATTACATGATGCTATGTTTTATATATATTTCTATGTTATATTCTTGATTTTTTTGGTTTGATTCAACATATTGGAAAAGTTTTGGTCCCTCGGAAGACCTAGGTCCTATAGTCACGGTTCTACACTGCTTTTAATGGATGGCCTCCCTCACCCTACCCAAAAAGCATTGCTCTCATACGCAGTAGGGCACACACACACCGTATCTCCAAACAGGTCAGCCTTGCTGGGGTAATGAGGTATAATTAGCACTCTCTGGCTGGTTGTGGAAGAGGACAGAGTGTGTTGAGGGGTGAGAAGAGTGTGTATGTATGTACAGATGAAGTTGGAAGTTTACATACACCTTAGCCAAATACATTTCAACTCAATTTTTCACAATTCCTGACATATAATCCTAGTAAAAATTCCCTCTTAGGTCAGTTAGGATCACCACTTTATTTTAAGAATGTGAAATGTCAGAATAATAGTAGAGAGAATTATTTATTTCAGCTTTTATTTATTTATTTAGAGTCAGAAGTTTACATACACTCAATTAGTATTTGGTAGCATGACCTTTAAATTGTTTAACTTGGATCAAATGTTTCAGGTGGCCTTCCACAAGCTTCCCACAATAAGGTTGGGTGAATTTTGGCCCATCCCTCCTGACAGAGGTGGTGTAACCGAGTCAGGTTAGTAGGCCTCCTTGCTCGCACACGCTTTTTCAGTTCTGCCCACAAATTTTCTATAGGATTGAAGTCAGGGCTTTGTGATGGCCACTCCAACACCTTGACATTGTTGTCCTTTAGCCATTTTGCCACAACTTTGGAAGTATACTTTGTCCATTTGGAAGACTCATTTGCAAACAAGCTTTAACTTCCTGACTGATGTCTTGAGATGTTGCTTCAATATATCCACATAATTTTCTTTCTCATGATGCCATCTATTTTGTGAAGTACATCAATCCCTCCTGCAGCAAAGCACCCCCACAACATGATGATGCCACACCTGTGCCTCACAGTTAGGTTGGTGTTCTTAGGCTTGCAAGCCTCCCCCTTTTCCCTCCAAACATAACAATGGTCATTATGGCCAAACAGTTCTATTTTTGTTTCCTCAGACCAGAGGACATTTCTCCAAAAAGTACGATCTTTGTCCCCATGTGCAGTTGCAAAGCATAGTCTGGCTTTTTATGGCGGTTTTGGAGCAGTGGCTTCTTCCTTGCTGAGTGGCCTTTCAGGTTATGTCGATATAGAACCCGTTTTACTGTGGACATAGATACTTTTGTACCTGTTTCCTACAGAATCTTCACAAGGTCCTTTGTTGTTGTTCTGGGATTGATTTGCACTTTTCACACCAAAGTAAGTTTGTCTCTAGGAGACAGAACGCATCTCCTCCCTGAGCGGTATGATGGCTGCGTGGTCCCATGGTGTTTATACTTGCGTACTATTGTTTGTACAGATGAAAGTGGTACCTTCAGGCATTTGGAAATTGCTCCCAAGGATGAACCAGACTTGTGGAGGTCTACCATTTTTTTCTGAGGCCTTGGCTAATTTACTTTGATTTTCCCATGATGTCAAGCAAAGAGGCACTGAGTTTGAAGGTAGGCCTTGAAATACATCCACAGGTACACCTCCAATTGGCTCAAATGATGTCAATTAGCTTATCAGAAGCTTCTAAAGCCATGACATAATTTTCTGGAATTTTCCAAGCTCTTTAAAGGCACAATCAGCTTAGTGTATGTAAACTTCTGACCCACTGGAATTGTGATACAGTGAATTAGAAGTGAAATAATCTGTCTGTAAATAATTGTCGGAAAAATTACTTGTGTCATTCACAAAGTAGAAGTTCTAACCGACTTGACAAAACTATAGTTTGTTAACAAGAAATTTGTGGAGTGGTTGAAAAACGACTTTTAATGACTCCAACCTAAGTGTATGTAAACTTCCGACTTCAACTGTATGTGTGTATGTGTTTCTTGTATGCTTCTCCTGTCCCTAGTGTTTAGATGCAGGCCCAGTCTTGGCTTCTAGAGCTGTGTTCTGTTCTGTTCTGTTCTGGCTGGTGTGAGTGCATTAGCTGCAGGAGCCAGGCCAATCCCCAACCTTGAACTACTCTCTGCTGACACACAGCAGGGTGGCCAGATTGTGTGTTTCAGTTAGTTGTGTGTGCGTGCGCCCATCCGTGTTTGTGTGTGTGTGTAACGTCTCCTGGCGTATCTCTCAGAGGGTCCACTGAGGCAAGCTCCCCGGGTCTCAAGTGTTTATGTCTGTTTTGTAGAACTGTGTTAGCGTGTGTGTTAGGGTTGAGATGATGGTGGAATTTTGTTCCATGCTAATAGAAACGTCTTCATCACACTAATTGACTTTGAAGTGAAGTGCTGTTTGAAAAAGGACCCCGGAGACATGCTTGAAATGTAAACAATTTAAAATTTGGTGTTTTATTCGCTCTTCCTTTGACTTTGTGTGCAACTGGGCATGTGTTTTCACTGCACACACTGCTGCAGTTTTCCTTCAGCATATCACCAGAGTCATTTCTGTGTTGCCATCCCCAGTTTTGATCTGTGTGCGCACACAAACACAGACATACACACACGAAAGGCTTACGATGGCAAATCAGTTGGCTGTACTTTACAGTTTATTTCCTCCTTTACAACATGTGTTGTTCCTTGAGGGACACAGCGGTCTATGGCACTGCATTTCAGTGCTAGAGGCATCACTACAGACCCGGGTTTGAGCCCGGGCTGTATCACAACCAGCCGTGATCGGAAGTCCTATAGGGCTGCACACAATTGGCCCAGTGTCGTCCGGGTTAGGGGAGGGTTTGGCCGGGGTAGGCTGTCATTGTAAATATGAATTTGTTTTTAACTGACTTGACTAGTTAAATAAATGTTAAATAAAAAATCAATACAAAAAGTGTTGTTTTCCAACAGAAAATCAACAGATATTCATGGGGTCTGTATTCTGAATCATCTTATTATAATTAAAGTATAGCCTGCCATGCGTGATAGCTGTTGTTTTTTAGACAGCAGTTGTACTGTTTCACTTGTATAGCCTGTGCCTTGATCGCTAATTGCAAATTATGATTGATTGACGCTTTGAAAATGGCTTCTTGCCAAAGCTAATCTGGGTAAGAGGTCACTACCACATCAACTCAGTTGGTTGAATTTCACATGCATCCCTTTCTAACTGAATGTGATTACCATAAAGAAATACTACAGTATTTGAAATTGCAATGATACATTCTATATCACAATACACGTGTGTGTCTCTGTGAGGATTCATAGGGGGCTCTGGTGAGTGTATGAGTGCTTTTCAACGTGTTTGTGTGTTTCACAGGGCGTGTGTGTTTTTTTAAAAGTGTGTATGTGTGTGTGTGTGTGTGTGTGTGTGTGTGTGTGTGTGTGTGTGTGTGTGTGTGTGTGAGAGAGAGAGAGAGAGAAGGCTCTGGTGTGTGTCACTCTTCGGGTGCACACTGTCACTGAGGCCAGAGATAAAACACAATGTGCTCTGTGTTCTCCCTGCTCCTGTAACCTTGCCCCCCCCCTCTCTCTCGCTCGCTCTCTTTCTCTCCCTCTCTCTTTCTCCCTCTCTCTTTGTCTCTTCCATTCTTTATCCCCCCTCTTTGTCTCTCCCTCTCCCAGTTCCCTTCATTCAGTTTTTGACAATAGCGATAAACAGACTAGAAAGACCAAATAGAATAAACAGAAAAAGGAAAGAGAAAATTACCTAGAAACTGTAACTAAGAACTATTCAATGTGTGACTCATTGTAGCACTATGAATGAGCAACAAATACTGTATGCAGTTGTGTGTGTGTGTGTGTGTGTGTGTGTGTGTGTGTGTGTGTGTGTGTGTGTTTGTGTGTGTGTGTGTGCAGTAGTCGATATTCTCCTCAGAATACTATCCCCTCTCTAGCACGGTGTTGGGTGGGCCAGAGCCATAGAGAACAGCACTGTCATGTGCTTCCACTTTATCAGGAAGGAGAGATACTTCACTGCCAGAGCCAATCCTCATTTAGACAGACTCAGAGATACTCCACTGCCAGAGCCAATCCTCATTTAGACAGACTCAGAGATACTTCACTGCCAGAGCCAATCCTCATTTAGACAGACTCAGAGATACTCCACTGCCAGAGCCAGTCCTCATTTAGACAGACTCAGACAAGAAGGCAGGAATGCTCAAAGGCCTTTATTTTTGGGCGACTTACCACAGCCTCTGAAGACTCAACACTGTGCATAGATACACACACACACACACACACACAGGCAGACAGATGAGGGTGGTGGGGGGTGCAAAGTTGAAGAGCTTTTCCACAGACACGGAGTCGTGTGTCTCTTTATCGCTCCTTTATTGCGAGGGATGGAGGGTGTCGTTGGACATTTTGGGATGTAAGGAACAGGCGAGAAGATAAGAGGTCTCTGATGAAAGATGCCAGGGAGAGGCATGAAACCATCAGGGTTTGATGGTTGATTGCTGAAAATATGTCAACATCTTTTAACAGACGCCATTCAGCCCAAGGTGTTTTCACAAAACAGCCTCCCCGACAAGGGAGGGAGGGAGAATGTGTGTGTATAGGGTGACAGGTAGCCTAGCAGTTAGTGTTGGAACAGTAACCGAAAGGTCACTAGTTCGAATCCCAGAGCCAACAAGGTGAAAAGCTGTCAATGTGCCCTTGAGCAAGGCACTTAACCATAACTGCTCCAGGCTCGCCGTTGATCATGGCTGACCCTGGCTGTGACCCCACACTCCGTGGGTCAGAAGTTTATATACACTCAATTTGTATTTGGTAGCATTGCCTTTAAATTGTTTAACTTGGGTCAAATGTTTCAGGTAGCCTTCCACAAGCTTCCCACAATAAGTTGGGTGAATTTTGGCCCATTCTTCCTGACAGAGCTGGTGTAACTGATTCAGGTTTGTAGGCCTCCTCCAGTTCTGCCCACAAATTTTCTATAGGATTGAGGTCAGGGCTTTGTGATGGCCACTCCAATACCTTGGCTTTGTTGTCCTTAACCCATTTTTCCAGATGCTTGGGGTCATTGTCCATATGGAAGACCCATTTGCGACCAAGCTTTAACTTCCTGTCTGATGTCTTGAGATGTTGCTTCAATATATTCACATAATTTTCCTTCTTTATGATGCCATTTATTTTGTGAAGTGCACCAGTCCCTCCTGCAGCAAAGCACCCCGACAACATGATGCTTCCACCCCCGCGCTTCATGGTTGGGATGGTGTTCTTCGGCTTGCAAGCCTCCCCCTTTTTCCTCCAAACATAACGATGGTCATTATGGCCAAACAGTTCTATTTTTGTTTCATCAGACCAGAGGACATTTCTCCAAAAAGGATGATCTTTGTCCCCATGTGCAGTTGCAAACCGTAGTCTGGCCTTTTTATGGCGGTTTTGGAGCAGTGGCTTCTTCCTTGCTGAGCGGCCTTTCAGGTTATGTCGATATAGGACTCGTTTTACTGTGGATATAGATACTTTTGTACCTGTTTCCTCCAGCATCTTCACAATGTCCTTTGCTGTTGTTCTGGGATTGATTTGCACTTTTCGCACCAAAGTACGTTCATCTCTAGGAGACAGAACGCATCTCCTTCCTGAGCGGTATGACGGCTGTGTGGTCCCATGGTGTTTATACTTGCGTACTATTGTTTGTACAGATGAAAGTGGTACCTTCAGGCGTTTGGAAATTGCTCCCAAGGATGAACCAGACTTGTGGAGGTCTACAAATGTTTTTCTGAGGTCTTGGCTGATTTCATTTGATTTCCTCATGATGCCAAGCAAAGAGGCACTGAGTTTGATGGAAGGCCTTGAAATACATCCACAGGTACACCTCCAATTGACTCAAATGATGTCAATTAGCCTATCAGAAGCTTCTAAAGCCATGACATCATTTTCTGGAATTTTCCAAGCTGTTTAAAGGCAGTCAACTTAGTGTATGTAAACTTCTGACCCACTGGAATTGTGATACAGTGAATTATAAGTGAAATAATGTCTGTTAACAAATGTTTGAAAAATGACTTGTGTCATGCACAAAGTAGATGTCCTAACTGACTTGCCAAAACTATAGTTTGTGGAGTGGTTGAAAAACGACTTTTAATGACTCCAACCTAAGTGTATGTAAACCTCCAACTTCAACTGTACATGTGTGAAATAAGACAGATATAAGCACCCACACACACTGCTAGGGTCATAAGACATTATAGTTTTTGCAGCACTAACTGACATAGAGGCACAGTGAGAAGGAGAGTGAGAGAGCCGGATGAAGTGAAAGCTACAGAAATTGAATTAAAGCCTGTATTTTATATATATTTCCACACTATGAGGTTGGAATAACACTGTGAAATTGTGAAAATGATGATAATGCCGTTATGATGAGAACAGCCCTTAGCCATGGTATATTGGTCATATACCACACTCCCTCGTTCCTTATTGCTTAAGTATACCAATAAAAAATAGAGTTCCAAACCTCTCTGCCAATAACAGCTCATTTTCCTTTTTCCCCTCCTCACTCAGACCACTCCCAGACAGTCCTAGCAAAATTCTTGCTGGACAAATTGCTCTTTGCTACGAAGCTATTTTGGTTTCTTTTTTACCATTTTAATTGAAAACAATCACAGTAAGGTACTTAATTGTTACCCAGAAATGATTTGATATGGAGATAAAAACAGCTGGATTGGACATTTAAACTATACAGTTTCATTTTCTGGTGCATGTGTGTGGTTCTGTGCTCTTGCAGATACGTTGCAGATATTGAGATGAAGTGAAATGAAGAAGGGACATAAAAAAAACACTTAACAACACATATATGGCTACTTGTGTCCCGAACACAAAAACTACAACTGAAATGAAATAATATAAAAACCAGGAAATGTAAGCTAGATAAAAATGTGTAAATCTGATCAGAACTAAACTGAATTTCAAATTAAAATCTAATATAAAAACACAAAGCTATGACCTTGGTGGAAGGAGACATTGAATGGGGATGAATGTGTCTTGTGTTTAGAGTACAGCACTCAAAGCACTCACTAACATGTCAGTGTCTGTTCATATGGGTACTGGCAGAAAAGACAAAGCAACTGACAAGCTGAATATGACTATAGAAGAATCTCATCTCAGTATATCTGTTTCTGATTTTCTATATGTACTATGTACAATATATCCCCTACTATTTCAATTCCAATACTTGTTTTTGAAGTATTCTGATTACACAAACAAGTAAGATTATACAAAAAAAGGTATGAACTGTAATTCCTTTAATTCAGTGGTTCTCAGTCCTGGTCCTGGGGACCTAAAGGGGTACACATTTTAGTTTTTGACCTAGCACTAACACCTGATTCAAATCATCAAAGCTTGATGATGAGTTGACCATTAGACCGTAGCTGTGTAGTGCTAGGTGTGTAGTGCTAGGTGTGTAGTACTAGGTGTGTAGTGCTAGGTGTGTAGTGCTAGGTGTGTAGTGCTAGGTGTGTAGTGCTAGGTGTGTAGTGCTAGGTGTCTAGTACTAGGTGTGTAGTGCTAGATGTGTAGTGCTAGGTGTGTAGTGCTAGGTGTGTAGTGCTAGGTGTGTAGTGCTAGGTGTGTAGTACTAGATGTGTAGTGCTAGGTGTGTAGTGCTAGGTGTGTAGTGCTAGGTGTGTAGTGCTAGGTGTGTAGTACTAGGTGTGTAGTGCTAGGTGTGTAGTGCTAGGTGTGTAGTGCTAGGTGTGTAGTGCTAGGTGTGTAGTGCTAGGTGTGTAGTGCTAGGTGTGTAGTACTAGGTGTGTAGTACTAGGTGTGTAGTGCTAGGTGTGTAGTACTAGGTGTGTAGTGCTAGGTGTGTAGTGCTAGGTGTGTAGTGCTAGGTGTGTAGTACTAGGTGTGTAGTGCTAGGTGTGTAGTACTAGGTGTGTAGTGCTAGGTGTGTAGTACTAGGTGTGTAGTGCTAGGTGTGTAGTACTAGGTGTGTAGTGCTAGGTGTGTAGTGCTAGGTGTGTAGTGCTAGGTGTGTAGTACTAGCTGTGAAGTGCTAGGTGTGTAGTGCTAGGTGTGTAGTACTAGGTGTGTAGTGCTAGGTGTGTAGTACTAGGTGTGTAGTGCTAGGTGTGTAGTGCTAGGTGTGTAGTGCTAGGTGTGTAGTACTAGCTGTGTAGTACTAGGTGTGTAGTGCTAGGTGTGTAGTGCTAGGTGTGTAGTGCTAGGTGTGTAGTACTAGATGTGTAGTGCTAGGTGTGTAGTGCTAGGTGTGTAGTACTAGGTGTGTAGTGCTAGGTGTGTAGTACTAGGTGTGTAGTACTAGGTGTGTAGTGCTAGGTGTGTAGTGCTAGGTGTGTAGTACTAGGTGTGTAGTGCTAGGTGTGTAGTGCTAGGTGTGTAGTGCTAGGTGTGTAGTACTAGGTGTGTAGTGCTAGGTGTGTAGTACTAGGTGTGTAGTGCTAGGTGTGTAGTACTAGGTGTGTAGTGCTAGGTGTGTAGTACTAGGTGTGTAGTGCTAGGTGTGTAGTGCTAGGTGTGTAGTGCTAGGTGTGTAGTGCTAGGTGTGTAGTGCTAGGTGTGTAGTGCTAGGTGTGTAGTACTAGGTGTGTAGTGCTAGGTGTGTAGTGATAGGTGTGTAGTACTAGGTGTGTAGTACTAGGTGTGTAGTGCTAGGTGTGTAGTACTAGGTGTGTAGTGCTAGGTGTGTAGTACTAGGTGTGTAGTGCTAGGTGTGTAGTACTAGGTGTGTAGTGCTAGGTGTGTAGTACTAGGTGTGTAGTGCTAGGTGTGTAGTACTAGGTGTGTAGTGCTAGGTGTGTAGTACTAGGTGTGTAGTGCTAGGTGTGTAGTACTAGGTGTGTAGTGCTAGGTGTGTAGTACTAGCTGTGTAGTGCTAGGTGTGTAGTACTAGGTGTGTAGTGCTAGGTGTGTAGTGCTAGGTGTGTAGTACTAGGTGTGTAGTGCTAGGTGTGTAGTGCTAGGTGTGTAGTGCTAGGTGTGTAGTACTAGGTGTGTAGTGCTAGGTGTGTAGTACTAGGTGTGTAGTGCTAGGTGTGTAGTACTAGGTGTGTAGTGCTAGGTGTGTAGTACTAGCTGTGTAGTGCTAGGTGTGTAGTACTAGGTGTGTAGTGCTAGGTGTGTAGTACTAGGTGTGTAGTGCTAGGTGTGTAGTGCTAGGTGTGTAGTGCTAGGTGTGTAGTGCTAGGTGTGTAGTGCTAGGTGTGTAGTACTAGCTGTGTAGTGCTAGGTGTGTAGTGCTAGGTGTGTAGTACTAGGTGTGTAGTGCTAGGTGTGTAGTGCTAGGTGTGTAGTGCTAGGTGTGTAGTACTAGGTGTGTAGTGCTAGGTGTGTAGTACTAGGTGTGTAGTGCTAGGTGTGTAGTACTAGCTGTGTAGTGCTAGGTGTGTAGTGCTAGGTGTGTAGTACTAGGTGTGTAGTGCTAGGTGTGTAGTGCTAGGTGTGTAGTGCTAGGTGTGTAGTGCTAGGTGTGTAGTGCTAGGTGTGTAGTGCTAGGTGTGTAGTACTAGCTGTGTAGTGCTAGGTGTGTAGTGCTAGGTGTGTAGTGCTAGGTGTGTAGTGCTAGGTGTGTAGTACTAGGTGTGTAGTGCTAGGTGTGTAGTGCTAGGTGTGTAGTACTAGGTGTGTAGTGCTAGGTGTGTAGTGCTAGGTGTGTAGTGCTAGGTGTGTAGTGCTAGGTTTGTAGTGCTAGGTGTGTAGTGCTAGGTGTGTAGTACTAGGTGTGTAGTGCTAGGTGTGTAGTACTAGCTGTGTAGTGCTAGGTGTGTAGTGCTAGGTGTGTAGTACTAGGTGTGTAGTGCTAGGTGTGTAGTGCTAGGTGTGTAGTGCTAGGTGTGTAGTGCTAGGTGTGTAGTGCTAGGTGTGTAGTGCTAGGTGTGTAGTGCTAGGTGTGTAGTACTAGGTGTGTAGTGCTAGGTGTGTAGTACTAGGTGTGTAGTACTAGGTGTGTAGTGCTAGGTGTGTAGTACTAGGTGTGTAGTGCTAGGTGTGTAGTGCTAGGTGTGTAGTGCTAGGTGTGTAGTGCTAGGTGTGTAGTGCTAGGTGTGTAGTGCTAGGTGTGTAGTGCTAGGTGTGTAGTACTAGGTGTGTAGTACTAGCTGTGTAGTGCTAGGGAAAAACTAAATGTGCACCCCTTTGGGTCCCCAGGACCAGGATTAAGAAACACTGCTTTAATTTATTTTAAACGTTTTGTAAAAATATATTTGATTTCCTGGTCCCCTAGCCATCTCCTCTCCTCCCCCACCCTGGCTACATGTAATCCCATTGGGCAAAGACGTAAATTCAGCATCTATTCCACGTTGGTTCAGAGTAATTTAATTTAAATGACGTGGAAACTTTCAACCACTGTGTGTCCCGTGAGATGCCATCACATTACAAGGAGTATAGGAGTGCTGCTGCACCTGAAGAGGTTGATATATAGGATGAGTAATCAAAGATATTCAAGCATTCTGAGTGTATTGGTCACGGCACTAGAATGAGAAGCAATGTCTTCTGATTCACTCTGTTGTACCTAGCTAAACAGTCTTTCTGCAAGTCAGTTTAAGAACAAATGCTTATTTACAATGACGGCCTAACCCCCCTATCCTGGATGACGCTGGGCCAATTGTGCGCCGCCCCATGGGACTCCTGATCACAGCTGGTTGTGACACAGACTGTGAACAAACCAGGGTCTGTAGTGACGCCTTTAGCACTGCAATACAGTGCCTTAGACCACGGCGTCACTCGGGAGTATGAAGATTAAGGGGAGGAGACAGGTTAAAGAAGGGTTTTTAAGCCTTGAGACATGGATTGTTTACATGTGCCATTCAGAGGGTGAATGGGCAAGACAAAACGGGGTAGTAGGTCCCAGGCCACCAGTTTGTGTCAAGAACTGCTACGCTGCTGGTTTTTCACCCTCTACAGTTTCCTGTGTGTACCAAGAATGTTCCACCACCCAAAGGACTTCCAGCCAACTTGACACAACTGTGGGAAGCATTGGAGTCAACATGGGCCAGCATCCCTGTGTAATACTTTCGACACCTTGTAGAGTGTGTGTAGTCTGTGTATCTACTGATGTAATATACTGCAACTTAAACACATATATTCAGTGTGAAAATAGATGATGTACTGTTCTTGCCTAAAGCACTCTATAGTGGTAAAGCACTGTTGTTGCTGAATAAAGATGTGGTTCTATGCAGTTCAAGTCCACACAAATATAAATATAAATACACAACACACATCCTCATCTATTTGGCTTTCTCTCTGGAACCCACTCAGATACACAGGACACGACACACATAAACTCTCTCTCTCTCTCTCTCTCTCTCTCTCTCTCACACACACATACACACACACACACACACACACACACACACACACACTCAGCCTTTCCTTCCTTAGCTGGCGTCTATATTTAGTGGCCACTGCACCTGTGAGACTGAGCGTGCCCAGAAGGCTGTTGATGAATGGAGGCCTGTGACCTCACAGGAAAGGAGGCAGGGGTGGGGGGAGTCGGGGGTCGCATGGCGGGATAACAAACATGTCGCCACTCCACCATGGCTCTGTCTCTACTCCGTCCGGACAACAACATCATCTTCTGAGCAGCACTCAGAAGCCTTCTCAACAGCACTGAGAGGGGAGGCACTATGCAGTAAGAATAGGATACTTGTCCCTCTCACAGTCTGCATTCTACATAATGCACTTCAAGAGCACTGATCTACAAAGTGCCCTACATCCTGTTCTTGGCTATCCATCTTTAGTACACTCTTAGCAAAAAGGGTCCTGAAAGGGTTCTTCTGCTGTCCAGGTTGAGCCCTTTATGATTCCATGTAGAACTCTTGGGTTCCATGTAAAACCCTCTGTGGAAATCGTTCTACATGGAACTCCAAAAAGTTATATCTGGAACCTAAAGGGTTCTACTTGTCATGTTTAATGTTTTTTTGTGGACCCCAAGAAGAATACCTGCTGTTTTGGCAAAAGTTAATAGGGATCCCAATAAACCACTACCTGGAACCAAACAGGTTTCTTCAAACGGTTCTTCTTTTAGGTTCTAGATATAACTTTTTTTTCTAAGAGTGTAGAGATCTATCTATTATGTTCTATTTCTATGTGTTTCTGTGGCCTCAAATACAGACGAATGTATTGTCTAACCTACTGCTGGAAGACTATTGTTCCAACATGCAGGCTGGGGAAGAGGCCTACTCCACCCTCTCTCTGTCTCTCTTCTTCCGTCTTTTTCTTCCTCTGTCTTTCTCTCCCTTTTGTCTGTTTACACTGCACATCTTCCAGACGACTACACCGGGGCACGGAACCTTTCTCAGGTTACCAGGGAGGGAGGGAGAGAGAGGAAGAGATGGAGGGAGAGAGATTGCAAGGCAGTCAACACCTCACATGTGTGGGCCCTATTTGTTCTGCACTTTACCCCAGGCTGCGGGGGGGGGGGGGGGGGGGGGGGTACTGCTGTACCCTAGAAGGGCTGTATTTACTGGGCTGGCTGTGGGTTTGATGGATGGATCTGGGGCACCTGAAAGAGAGAGAGATGAAGGAAGGCTAGAGTGTTGTATTGTGTTAGGGTGGCTAGTGAAGGCTGCAATATCTATATAATTGTAGCATATAATCTGTGAAAGCCACCTATAGCTGCAGCCTAGTTCTGACACCTGCAAATGTTGCCATATCCCATTTTAGAATGCATTATGGTAGAATGATGGATTTTGTCACTGTAGCGCCCCCTCCTTCACCTCGTATATAGCCCAAGCCCACGTCCTCTCTGCGGTGGAGATTGCACCAATTCTCAGCAATGTGTGTGCTCAAAACAGGACCAGATGAGGAAATTACTGGGTGCAGTCTGTGTGTGTGTGTCTTTGTGCACTGTGCAGAAGGGGATTATGGATGGGCCGTGGGCGGCTGCTGCCGGTAGAAACTCTCTGAGCCCCAGCCGCCGCGATCCCTGCCCACTCTCTCTTATGAGATGAGCTAACACACACACACACACACACACCATAACTCAATCTCATCTGCTTATGCCCAGTAGAGCCCCCAGGGACTTGAGCTCAGGCTTGGCAATCGATAGGCGAGAGTGTGTGTGGGTGGGGGGGTATGGTTTAGAGAGGGCCGTGGGTGAACGGATGTATACCGTCCACAAAGCTACAATGTAACACACTCAGGACTCTTCCTGGTCTTAGTATATAAACACTGCAGTATTCAGCAACCCAAGGGCATGCACGTTGTAGTACTGCACACACACACACACACACACACACACACACACACACACACACACACACACTAGCTCCTGAGAGCCATACCAGAGATACTGTAATGACGAGATGGTCTTGTTTCCTCCCTAACAATGGGAGTCGTTTTCCCAATGGCGGGAAGGCAGGTTGTCTGCTTATCAGTCTGCTTATCGGTCTGCTTATCACTTATCACGTGGACAGATTTTGATGGGAGTGAACCCTCTCTCTTCAGCTCTTCCTCTTTGGCCATACTGAATATTAGCCATTACTGTAGCAGTGTTAGTACCCTCAGAGAGAACGGTGTGTGTGTGGTGGGGGGGTGGGGGGGTTTCCATACCATACTATACTTCATATTCAGTGTTTCTACTCCAGTATGAAAGCTGACAGTTTGTTCTGTTTTGTTCTTCTCTCCCAGATTGACTTGGAGCCTGAGGGGAGGGTGTACGTCATCATGGACCTGTCTGGATCGTCTAGTGAAGGTAAGTTGTGAGCTGTGCTGATATAGTATCAGCGATGAGTGGATCTGACTAGTTTACACTGAGGCACAGCTTGCCCAAACGTATGGCCACATGCCCAATTTCTACTTATCCCACGACTGACAAACTTTCCCTTGAAAGTGCATTATTAGAGTGTTGTGCCAGATGTTACATTGTATACAGTCAGTATACAGTGTGTTTATTTGGACAGGGAAGCTGAATAATACTCCACCATTTTGGATTTGAGATCCAACGTTTAATATGAGGTGACAGTACAGAATGTCACTTTCTATTTAGACATAAAAGCACTTTATGAATCTCGTCCCCCCCCCCATTTGAAGGTGTTTAGACAAATTACAGGTTTATCATTTTAAAAGGCTAATTGATCATTAGAAAACCCTTTTGCAATTATGTTGACACAGCTGAAAACTGTTGTCCTGATTAAAGAAGCAATAAAACTGGTCTTCTTTAGACTAGTTGAGTATCTGGAGCATCAGCATTTGTGGTTTCGATTACAGGCTCAAAATGGCCAGAAACAAATAACTTTCTTCTGAAACTAGTCAGTTTAGTCTTGTTCTGAGAAATGAAGGCTATTCCATGCGAGAAATTGCCAAGAAACTGAAGATCTGGTACAACGCTGTGTACTACTCCCTTCACAGAACAACGCAAACTGGCTCTAACCAGAATAGAAAGAGGAGTGGGAGGCCCCGGTGCACAACTGAGCAAGAGCAAAAGTACAGTAGAATGTCTAGTTTGAGAAACAGACGCCTCACAAGTCCTCAGCTCGCAGCTTCATTTAACAGTACCTGCAAAACACCAGTCTCAATGTCAACAGTGAAGATGCAACTCTGGGATGCTGGCCTTCTAGTTCCTCTGTCCAGTGTCTGTGTTCTTTTGCCCATCTTAATCTTTTATTTTTAATGGCCAGTTTGAGATAAGGCCAGCATCTCGGAGTCACCTCTTTACTGTTGACGTTGAGACTGGTGTTTTGCGGGTACTATTTAATGAAGCTGCCAGTTGCGGACATGTGACTCTCCAATGTACTTGTCCTCTTGATCAGTTGTGCACCGGGGCCTCCCACTCCTCTTTCTATTTTGGTTAGAGCCAGTTTGCGCTGTTCTGTGAAGGGAGTAGTACACAGCGTTGTACGAGATCTTCAGTTTCTTGGAAATTTAACCTTGCTAGACATGCTAACCTTTACCAATTACAGGTGATGTTAATATTTTTGGTATGATATTTTTCCCTCTAACTTTCTCACGTATTCTAATTTATGATTTATTCATGATCATCTGTAGTCATGGTAGCATCCACATTAATTTAGAAGTGTTCAGAAACATATTATTTACAATAAAAAAATATATTATTATTTAAAAATGACACAATACATTATTTACCATTCATTTCTATTGGGCACAACATAATCTGAAACACAACCAAAACAAACTGCAAATGCATCCAACAAGTTTGTGGAGTCACAAGCTTGATGTACAGTAGTCATTGTGTGCAGGAATATGGGACCAAATACAGTACCAGTCAAAGGTTTGGACACACCTACTCATTATTTTGACTATTCTCTACATTGTAGAATAATAGTGAAGACATCAAAACCATGAAATAACACATATGGAATCATGTAGTAACCAAAAAAAGTGTTAAACAATTAAAAAAATATATTTATATTTGAGATTTTTCAAAGTAGCCACCCTTTGCCTTGATGACAGCTTTGCACACTCTTGGCATTCTCTCAACCAGCTTCATGAGGTAGTCACCTGGAATGCATTTCAATTAACAGGTGTGCCTTGTTAAAAGTACATTTGTGGAATTTATTAACCTTCTTAATCCATTTGAGCCAATCAGTTGTGTTGTGACAAGGTAGGGGTGGTATACAGAAGATAGCCCTATTTGGTAAAAGACCAAGTCCATATTATGACAAGAACAGCTCAAATAAGCAAAGAGAAACGACAGTCCATCATTACTTTAAGACCTGAAGGTCAGTCAATCCGGAAAGAACTTTTAATGTTTATTCAAGTGCAGTCGCAAAAACCATCAAGCGCTATGATGAAACTGGCTCTCATGAGGACCGCCACAGGAAAAGACGACCCAGAGTTACCTCTGCTGTCAAGGATAAGTTCATTAGAGTTACCAGCCTCAGATTGCAGCCCAAATAAATCCTTCACAGAGTTCAAGTAACAGAAACATCTCAACATCAACTGTTCAGAGGAGACTGCAGGAATCAGACCTTCATGGCCTAATGGCTGCAAAGAAACCACTACTAAAGGACACTGATAATAAGAAGAGACTTGCTTGGGCCAAGAAACACGAGCAATGGACATTAGACCAGTGGAAACCTGTCCTTTGGTCTGTTGAGTCCAAATGACAGATTTCCGCATGTGTGGTTCCCACCGTGAAGCATGGAGGAGGAGGTGTGAGGGTGTGGGGGTGCTTTGCTCCCGAGTGGCGCAGCGGTCTAAGTCACTGCATCTCAGTGCAAGAGGTGTCACTACAGTCCCTGGTTCAAAATTAGGCTGTATCACATCCGGCTGTGATTGGGAGTCCCATAGGGTGGCGCACAATTGGCCCAGCGTCGTCCAGGTTTGGCCGGGGTAGGCCGTCATTGTAAATAAGAATTTGTTCTTAACTGACTTGCCTAGTTACATAAAAAAATGTATTTATTAATTTACAATTCAAGGCGTACTTAACCAGCATGGCTACCACAGCATTCTGCAGCGATACACCATCCCATCTAGTTTGCGCTTAGTGGGACCATCATTTGTTTTTCAGCAGGACAATTACCCAACACACCTCCAGAATGTGTAAGGGCTATTTGACCAAGAAGGAGAGTGATGGAGTGCTGCATCAGATGACCTGGCCTCCACAATCTTCCGAACTCAACCCAATTGAGATGGTTTGGAATGACTTGGACCGCGGAGTGAAGGAAAAGCAGCCAACAAGTGCTCAGCATATGTGGGAACACCTTCAACACTGTTGGAAAAGCATTCCTCTTGAAGCTGGTTGAGAGAATGCAAGAGTGCGCAAAGTCATCAAGGCAAAGGGTGACTGGATTGGCTAGCACTGACCAATCTCTGATTGGTTTGCCTGCTCCCATTCAAAATGAGATCTCCTCTCCTTTTCCTGGATGCTGATTAGAGCCACTAAAAGGAGAAGTCCCTCTCATCTGTCTCTTTCTCTTGTCATTCTCTCACCCCCTTATTTAGGGTGGCTGGATCACTCAACATGTCACTGATGTGTCACTCAAACACGGGGGTGGTTGTGCTTTGTCACAGTACGTCACACTCACCTATTTCTCAGTGATGCTTCAATTCTTTCATTCGGTTCTTGCTCCTTTCTTCTCTAGTCTTTCTCTCTCTCTCATTCTATCTCTCCGTAATGTGACTGTGGCCATGAGAGAAGTGTACGTGAGTCAGAGTTTCAAGCTCCCTTATCATTGTTACATCAGGAAATGGACATTTAGCATTTCCTGTGACTTGCTAGTGTGAGCGAGTCATTGGACAGTGGCAGGAAAAATACCTTGTCATCACAGAGCGACAACCATCTGTTTGTCCCTGTCTGAGGTGAAGAACAACAATAATAATATACACAGATTCATCATCAACTATTTTATCATAAGTACTCTATTTCAATACCGTTATCATGAATAAGTGTATCACGCCCGTACATTTCAAAGCTTTTGCTGAGACGGATAGGGTTAGGTTTAAGTCTGTGAGTGAATTAGCTGTACACATTCAAATGTACATTAATTGTTGTAAAAGCTGATTTGCTTTGATAGTAAGAGACACTCATGTCCTTTCCTAGCTAGGTAGGTCAGAGCAAGGGTAGTGTCTTCAGCACCTGTATTATAAGACAGAGGGTGTGTAAAACAGGGTCGTGTCTTCAGCACCTGTATTATAAGACAGAGGGTGTGTAAAACAGGGTCGTGTCTTCAGCACCTGTATTATAAGACAGAGGGTGTGTAAAACAGGGTCGTGTCTTCAGCACCTGTATTATAAGACAGAGGGTGTGTAAAACAGGGTCGTGTCTTCAGCACCTGTATTATAAGACAGAGGGTGTGTAAAACAGGGTTGTGTCTTCAGCACCTGTATTATAAGACAGAGGGTGTGTAAAACAGGGTTGTGTCTTGTAACAGTTTTCTTCCGTTGAAGGAGAGGAGGACCAAAATGCAGCGTGGTTAGTGTTCAACATGTTTAATATAGACGATAAACGAGAACACTTACAAAATAACAAGTGTGAAAACCGAAAACAGTCCTATCTGGTGCATAGACACAAAGACAGAAGACAACCACCCACAGAATATGGCTGCCTAAATATGGTTCCCAATCAGAGACAACGATAGACAGCTGCCTCTAATTGAGAACCAATCTAGGCAACCATAGACATACAAACTACCTAGAAAGGAAACAGCCCCATAAACATACAAAACCCCTAGACCAGACAAAACACATAAATCCCCCATGTCACACCCTGACATAACCAAAATAATAAAGAAAACAAAGATAACTAAGGCCAGGGTGTGTTAAACAGGGTAGTGTCTTCAGCACCTGTATTATAAGACAGAGGGTGTGTAAAACAGGGTCGTGTCTTCAGCACATGTATTATAAGACAGAGGGTGTGTTAAACAGGGTCGTGTCTTCAGCACCTGTATTATAAGACAGAGGGTGTGTAAAACAGGGTCGTGTCTTCAGCACCTGTATTATAAGACAGAGGGTGTGTTAAACAGGGTTGTGTCTTCAGCACCTGTATTATAAGACAGAGGGTGTGTAAAACAGGGTCGTGTCTTCAGCACCTGTATTATAAGACAGAGGGTGTGTTAAACAGGGTAGTGTCTTCAGCACCTGTATTATAAGACAGAGGGTGTGTTAAACAGGGTCGTGTCTTCAGCACCTGTATTATAAGACAGAGGGTGTGTAAAACAGGGTCGCGTCTTCAGCACCTGTATTATAAGACGGAGGGTGTGTAAAACAGGGTCGTGTCTTCAGCACCTGTATTATAAGACAGAGGGTGTGTAAAACAGGGTCGTGTCTTCAGCACCTGTATTATAAGACAGTGGGTGTGTAAAACAGGGTCGTGTCTTCAGCACCTGTATTATAAGACAGAGGGTGTGTAAAACAGGGTCGTGTAGAGAGCAAGGGGAGTGCTTTCCTCTGCCTCTGGCTACAGATGGTTGTTAATTCATGCATTTTAACCCTGACTGTAGCTTTCGGCTGTAGGATTCTCTCTTTCGGTGTATCTTTACATATTCATGAATTATACAATTGTACACACATAGGGATTCTAGTTATCAGATAAGTCGTTTTTACTATGCCTGATGCTTAGGATAAAAGTCATTTAATTGGGAAGGATGGATAAGAGCACTGTGCTCATAATGTGTACTGTATGTGTAAATGTGTGTGCACGCACGTTAGAGTGTGTGTCTGTGTCAGTGTTTGCGTGTGTGACCTCTCATTTACCCCACAAGAACTCTTCTCTCTTCTAACCAGTGTCTCCCTCTCCCACTACTCGTGTTGCACTCAATCGTTACGTTGATGACCTGTGTCAAGTCCATAATCAATACAGGGATCAATATGTAGAACACATAATCCTGATGCTAGCTAGATTCAGGCGGGTTAAAGACATGTAGGAACACAGAGTTCTGACACACAAACATGAGTTACAGCGGTGTGGTAACTGTGTTGTTCGTTCAACACAGAGTTCTGACACTCAAACATGAGTTACAGTGGTGTGGTAACTGTGTTGTTCGTTCAACACAGAGTTCTGACACACAAACATGAGTTACAGTGGTGTGGTAACTGTGTTGTTCGTTCAACACAGAGTTCTGACACTCAAACATGAGTTACAGTGGTGTGGTAACTGTGTTGTTCGTTCAACACAGAGTTCTGACACTCAAACATGAGTTACAGTGGTGTGGTAACTGTGTTGTTCGTTCAGATTGTGGCTGTGGGGGGTCAAAGCTCTGCTTAAGGACAAAGCATCAAGTTGGAGAAGTGTTAGTGAAGAAAGGCAGAGTACAGGCAGATCCCCTGTCAACCATGTTGAGAGTATGCCCAACTCGCTGAGGGAAGAACAAAAGAGGAGAGAGAAAGAAAGGAGTGTGAGCGGCTTGTTTTGTACAAAAGGAGCTGGCAGGCATCTGTGATGGGACTCACTGGCTGCCTCCCGTCAGTACTGGTCTGCATCAACAGGCCCTTACACACACACACACACGCACGCACGCACACACACACGCACGCACGCACACACACACACACACACACGCACGCACGCACACACAGGTAGTAAGTATAGGTGTGTAGAGTTTTAGAGTGATATAAAAGGAAACTGTATTTTTAGACAGATTTTTGTGATGCATGATTTTGCCCACTCCTGTACTCACTACAAAGAAACACTAATACCATGCTCTGTCATGAAAAGTAGACTTTTCTAAGGTTCAGCTTTGAAAGCAGTAACTTGCCACAGAGCCAGCCTCTACTAACTACAATCCATTAACCACTTCTCCTTTCTTCAGCTGAAATATTGTAACACTTTCTAGAATTATGTTTTAACATTGGTACCTTCACAGATCAGATCACTTGTCAGGTTTTAAATGATGAGAACAGGCAATTCTGTATGGGCTCTACCTTTGTATCATAAGTGAAGCTATGACCTTACCTAGCATACATGTGCTGGAAGTGCTCCTTGCATGACTGGGCTACATCACTAGAAGTGATGAACTACAGTTCCCATCATTCAGTGGTGCAGGTATGTCATCCTTTCTCATAGGAGGTAAACTGATGGAGGATGGAAGTGTGCTCTTTAGTGCATTCTGGGGGAGTGAGGCAGAACATTTTGCTCCCTAATAAGCACCATGAAGATTTAATCTGCCAGATTAAGTTGTTTGTTATGAACCTTCTCTCTCTCTCTCGTTCTCTCTCTCTCTCTCTCGCTTTCTCCCTCCTTCTCTCTCTCTTTCTCTATCTCTCTCTCTCTCTCTCTCGCTTTCTCCCTCCTTCTCTCTCTCTTTCTCTATCTCTCTCTCTCTCTCTCTCTTTCTCCCTCCTCTCTCTTTCTCTATCTCTCTCTCTCTCTCTCTTTCTCCCTCCTTCTCTCTCTCTTTCTCTCTTCTCTCTCTCTCTCTCTCGCTCTCTCTCTCTTTCTCCCTCCTTCTCTCTCTCTTTCTCTATCTCTCTCTCTCTCTCTCTCTTTCTCCCTCCTCTCTCTTTCTCTATCTCTCTCTCTCTCTCTCTTTCTCCCTCCTTCTCTCTCTCTTTCTCTCTTCTCTCTCTCTCTCTCTCGCTCTCTCTCTCTCTCCCTCCTCTCAATTCAATTCAAGGGGCTTTATTGGCATGTAAAACGTGTTAACATTGTCAAAGCAAGTGAGGTAGATAATAGACGAAAGTGAATAAACAATAAAAATTGACAGTAAACATTACACTCACAGAAGTTTCAAAAGAATGAAGACATTGCAAATGTCATATTATGGATATATACAGTGTTGTAACAATGTACAAATGGTTAAAGTACAAAAGGGAAAATAAATAAGCATAAATATGGGTTGTAATTACAATGGTTGAACTTTTCTTATGGCAACAGGTCACAAATCTTGCTGCAGTGATGGCATACTGTGGTATTTCACCCAGTAGATATGGGAGTTTATCAAAATCTCTCACACTCGCGTTCCCTCCATCTCTCTCTCTCTCTCCTTCTGTCTCTCTTTCTCTCTCTCTCTCTCTCTCTCTCTCTCTCTCTCTCTCTCTCTCTCTCTCTCTCTCTCTCTCTCCTTGTCTCTCTCCTTGTCTCTCTTTTTAGTAAGAGCTTTGATAATGATGCTGCAACGTTTTAGGAATTTGGGGTATTTGAGAGAGTGAAGGGGATAGAGAGGGAGAGAGATACAGTTTATAGAAGGGAAAGAGAGATGGAGGGAGAGAGTGAAGGAGGGGGGGAGGTACATTGATTAGTGAAGTGGATTCTCTGAAATGGAGCTGCTGTTACATCATAGCAAAATGAAAGAGAAAGAGATGGGATGAGTTACAGGAATACAGGAAATGCCTCACCTTCATAAAAGCCCTTCTATCCTACTTTACTCCATTTCTCCCTGTCTCTCTCTCCTGTGTCTGTCTGTCCCCTCTGTTTGTCTCTGTCTGTCTCTCCCCGTGTCTGTCTGTCCCCTCTGTTTGTCTCTCCCTGTGTCTGTCTGTCCCCTCTGTCTGTCTCTCTGTCTCTCCCTGTGTCTCTGTGTCTGTCTGTTCCCTCTGTCTGTCTCTCCCTGTGTATGTCTGTCTCTCCCTGTGTCTGTCTGTCTCTCCCTGTGTCTGTCTGTCCCCTCTGTCTGTCTCTCTGTCTCTCCCTGTGTCTGTCTTTTCCCTCTGTCTGTCTCTCCCTGTGTCTGTCTGTCTTTCCCTGTGTCTGTCTGTCCCATCTGTCTGTCTCTCTGTCTCTCCCTGTGTCTGTCTGTCCCCTCTGTTTGTCTCTCCCTGTGTCTGTCTGTCCCCTCTGTCTGTCTCTCTGTCTCTCCCTGTGTCTGTTTGTTCCCTCTGTCTTTCTCTCCCTGTGTCTGTCTGTCTCTCCATGTGTCTGTCTGTCTCTCCCTGTGTCTGTCTGTCCCCTCTGTCTGTCTCTCTGTCTCTCCCTGTGTCTGTCTGTTCCCTCTGTCTGTCTCTCCCTGTGTCTGTCTGTCTCTCCCTGTGTCTGTCTGTCCCCTCTGTCTGTCTCTCTGTCTCTCTCTGTGTCTGTCTGTTCCCTCTGTCTGTCTCTCTGTCTCTCCCTGTGTCTGTCTGTCCCCTCTGTCTGTTTCTCTGTCTCTCCCTGTGTCTGTATGTTCCCTCTGTCTGTCTCTCCCTGTGTCTGTCTGTCTCTCCCTGTGTCTGTCTGTCTCTCCCTGTGTCTGTCTGTCCCCTCTGTCTGTCTCTCTGTCTCTCCCTGTGTCTGTCTGTTCCCTCTGTCTGTCTCTCCCTGTGTCTGTCTGTCCCCTCTGTCTGTCTCTCTGTCTCTCCCTGTGTCTGTGTGTCCCCTCTGTTTGTCTCTGTCTGTCTCTCCCTGTGTCTGTCTGTCCCCTCTGTCTGTCTCTGTCTGTGTCTGTCTGTGTCTGTCTTTCCCCTCTGTCTGTCTCTCCCTGTGTCTGTCTGTCTCTGTCTCTCTCTCCCTGTGTCTGTCTGTCCCTTCTGTCTGTCTCTCTCTGTCTGTCCATCTGTCTGTCCCCTCTGTCTGTCTCTCTCTGTCTGTCCGTCTGTCTGTCTCTCTCTCTGTCGGTCTCTTTCTGTCTGTCTGTCTGTCTGTCTGTCTGACTGTCTGTCTGTCTGTCTGTCTGTCTGTCTGTCTGTCTGTCTTTCCATGGTAAATCCTGTGGGTACCAATGGCCTGCTGTCGCTAGGCTTAGTGCAGACTGATCCACGGGGCCAGTACTAATTGGGCAGTCTGGCTCTATGGCACAATTCTGGCTGAGGATGTGTGATTGATACCAGCACATGTAGTCCTCTCTCGCTCTCTCTCTCTCTCTCTCTCTCTCTCTCTCTCTCTCTCTCTCTCTCTCTCTCTCTCTCTCTCTCTCTCACTCGCACGCACGCACGCACACACACACACACACACACACACACACACACACACACACACACACACACACACACACACACACACACACACACACACACACACATAGGTTTCAGGGTGACAATGATGTCTTCATTAAACACACTATAGGCAAAGGCTCTATTGGGCCTCACCGCGTCAAGCCTAACCTCTTAACACTATGACTATGAGGACCAAGCGCCGAAAGACCAAAGCATCTTTATCGAGTTGTGTACAGGCCAGGGTTATGTTGACAGCTCAGAGCTAAGGGTGTGTACACTACAGTGGATTATGTTGGTCAGACTCAGTGACATACAGACTCTGACACACCAGTATAGTATAGTACAGTATGATAACAGT
Organism: Oncorhynchus mykiss; assembly: GCF_057628025.1. Taxonomy (NCBI): domain Eukaryota; kingdom Metazoa; phylum Chordata; class Actinopteri; order Salmoniformes; family Salmonidae; genus Oncorhynchus; species Oncorhynchus mykiss. The sequence goes on from NC_143041.1 coordinate 33,536,873, forward strand.
ATAGTACAGTATGATAGCAGTAAAGTACAGTATGATAACAGTATGATACAGTATGATAACAGTATAATACAGTATGATAACACTATAGTACAGTATGATAACAGTATAGTACAGTGTGATAAACAGTAGAGTACAGTACGATAACATTATAATACAGTATGAGAACAGTATAGCGCAGTATGAGAACAGTATAATACAGTATGAGAACAGTATAGTACAGTATGATAACAGTAAAGGACAGTATGATATCAGTATAGTATGGTACAGTATGATATCAGTAGAGTACAGTATGATAACAGTAAAGTACAGTATGATATCAGTATAGTATGGTACAGTATGATATCAGTATAGTACAGTATGATATCAGTATAGTACGGTACAGTATGATAATAGTGTAGTACAGTATGATATCAGCATAGTATGGTACAGTATGATAACAGTATAGTACAGTATGATATCAGTATAGTATGGTACAGTATGATAACAGTATAGTACAGTATGATGACAGTATAGTATGGTACAGTATGATAACAGTTTAGTACGGTACTGTATGATAACAGTATAGTACAGTATGATTATAGTATGGTACAGTATGATAACAGTATAGTACAGTATGATAACAGTATAGTACAGTATGATAACCGTAAAGTACAGTACGATATCAGAATAGTGCAGCATGATAACAGTATAGTACAGTATGATAACAGTATAGTACAGTATGATATCAGTATAGTACGGTACAGTATGATAACAGTATAGTACAGTATGCTAACCGTAAGGTACAGTATGATAACAGTATAGTACAGTATGATATCAGTATAGTACGGTACAGTATGATAACAGTATAATGCAGTATGATAACTGTAAACTACAGTATGATATCAGTATAGTGCAACATGATAACAGTATAGTACAGTATGATAACAGTAAAGTGCAGTATGATAACCGTAAAGTACAGTATGATATCAGTATAGTGCAGCATGATAACAGTATAGTACAGTATGACAACAGTAAAGTGCAGTATGATAACCGTAAAGTACAGTATGATGTCAGTGCACTACAGTATCATAACAGTATAGTACAGTATGATAACAGTAAAATACAATATGATATCAGTATAGTACGGTAAAGTATCATAACAGTATAGTACAGTATGATAACAGTAAAGTATAGTATTATATCAGTATAGTACGGTACAGTATGATAACAATATAGTAAAGTACAGCATGATAACAGTATAGTACAGTATGATAACATTATAGTACAGCATGACCAGTATAGTACACCATGATAACAGTATAGTACAGTATGATAACATTATAGTACATTATGATAACAGTATAGTACATTACAGTATGATACCATTATAGTACAGTATGATAACAGTATTGTGTACTACAGTACAGTATGATGACGGTATAGTATAGTACAGTATGATACCAATATATTATAGTACAATATGATAACAGTACAATATAGTACAGTATGATAACAGTATAGTACGACAGCAGTATAGTACGTTATAATTTCAGTATAGTATAGGATAGTATGATAACAATATAGTATAGTACAGTATGATAACAGTATATTCCAGTATGATTCGAGTACAGTACACGATGATACCACTATAGTATAGGAGAGTATGATAACAATATATTATAGTACAGTATGATAACAGTATTGTATAGTACAGTGTGATAACAGTAGAGTACAGTACAGTATGATACCACTATAGTATAGGAGAGTATGATAACAATATATTATAGTACAGTATGATAACAGTATTGTATAGTACAGTGTGATAACAGTAGAGTACAGTACAGTATGATACCACTGTAGATAGGACAGTATGATAACAATATATTATAATACAGTATGATAACTGTAGAGTACATTACAGTATGATACCACTGTAGATAGGACAGTATGATAACAATATATTATAATACAGTATGATAACTGTAGAGTACATTACAGTATGATACCACTATAGTATAGGACAGTATGATAACAATATTGTATAGTACAGTATGATAACAGGATAGTATAGTACAGTACAGTATGATAACATAACAATATAGTACAGTACAGTATGATAACATAACAATATAGTACAGTATGGCAACAGTACAGTACAGTATGATAACAATATATTATAGTACAGTATGATAAAAGTACAGTATAGGACAGTATGATGAAAGTGCAGTATAGTATGATATCAGTATAGTACAGTATGATAACAGTATAGTACAGAATGATAACAGTATAGTACAGTATGATAACAGTAAAGTCTAGCACAGTACACACACCCAGCTATGTTGTTCAGTTTTCCTCTATGACTCCTGGCTAATTTAGATCTTGTGAGTGAAGCACAGTGTCTTCACTCACAAGGCAACGGTTAGCTAGTGGTCGTAGACCAACCTTTTTCACCCTGTTTTTTGCCGACTACCCACTATTCAGTGGCTCTAGCCTTCTTTTAGCATTGCTATCATGGACACATTAGAGCAAATAGTATGTTATTTCCTCTAGGGTTGGGCAGTACCCAGATTTTCATATCATCATACTGTCCTCTCATACTGGGATATACGGTATTACCTGCTAAGTACAAAGGAGGGCGCCAAAAAACGTCTATTGGGTATGATAATATATGCTAACGAGCGCAAACGAAAATAAACGAATTACAAAGACTGTCAATCCAGCTCATGAAGTTATACATACAGTATATAGGTAGGAGCTGCTCAATGTCATGTTTGTTGTGTTTTATACATACAGTATATAGGTAGGAGCTGCTCAATGTCATGTTTGTTGAGTTTGGACATTTATAAGCGAATGTGAATGAGAGATATTGTGAACGAGACAATTGTCCAAATGAACAAGGTTTTGACCTGTGCTTGTCTGAAGGAAAGACGGCACTGGCTCTGGAGCAGCATGTGTAGGCTACACGCTGTGTCTGGGTGGAGTCTGGAGTCGCTAGGGCAACGGGACTGCCTGCTCTGCTCATAGAAGATGAGGAGGAGCAGAAGGGCTGAGAACGGAGGGAGAAAAAAATGCAAGGAAATCAAAAGAGAGCAGTGGTAAAACTCATCCAAAGGGCTTTGACTTCTTAAACACGGCAGAAAGCTTACCAAATATGATGCCACGTCACCTTAATAATTCAGTCACTTACTTAGATAACTTGCAAGTTAAACTTAGGGGCCGGGTTAACAAAGAATTCTTCATCTGTCACGCAGGGAAACAAAGATAAAATGCATAAGAAATCTCTTACTGCGTTTTGTAAACACAAAATGCTTCTTATTGTAATTTCTACTCGGCATCAGACTAATTGTGTGCTTCAGCTGCACTTCTCCACTCGGACGATCAGCCGACAGCACAGCATCAGACCAGGGTATTTACTACAGGTTGTAGCTCTGACAGATCAGAGTATTTACTACAGGTTGTAGCTCTGACAGATCAGAGTATTAACTACAGGTTGTAGCTCTGACAGATCAGAGTATTTACTACAGGTTGTAGCTCTGACAGATCAGAGTATTTACTACAGGTTGTAGCTCTGACAGATCAGAGTATTAACTACAGGTTGTAGCTCTGACAGATCAGAGTATTTACTACAGGTTGTAGCTCTGACAGATCAGAGTATTTACTACAGGTTGTAGCTCTGCCAGATCAGAGTATTTACTACAGGTTGTAGCTCTGACAGATCAGAGTATTTACTACAGGTTGTAGCTCTGACAGATCAGAGTATTAACTACAGGTTGTAGCTCTGACAGATCAGAGTAATTACTACAGGTTGTAGCTCTGACAGATCAGAGTATTACCTACAGGTTGTAGCTCTGACAGATCAGAGTATTTACTACAGGTTGTTACTCTGACAGATCAGAGTATTTACTACAGGGTGTAGCTCTGACAGACCAGAGTATTTACTACAGGTTGTAGCTCTGACAGATCAGAGTATTAACTACAGGTTGTTGCTCTGACAGATCAGAGTATTTACTACAGGTTGTAGCTCTGACAGACCAGAGTATTTACTACAGGTTGTAGCTCTGACAGATCAGAGTATTTACTACAGGTTGTTACTCTGACAGATCAGAGTATTTACTACAGGTTGTAGCTCTGACAGATCAGAGTATTTACTACAGGTTGTAGCTCTGACAGATCAGAGTATGTACTACAGGTTGTAGCTCTGACAGACCAGAGTATTTACTACAGGTTGTAGCTCTGACAGATCAGAGTATTTACTACAGGTTGTTACTCTGACAGAGCAGAGTATTTACTACAGGTTGTAGCTCTGACAGATCAGAGTATTTACTACAGGTTGTTACTCTGACAGATCAGAGTATTTACTACAGGTTGTTACTCTGACAGATCAGAATATTTACTACAGGTTGTTACTCTGGCAGATCAGAGTATTTACTACAGGTTGTAGCTCTGACAGATCAGAGTATTTACTACAGGTTGTTACTCTGACAGATCAGAGTATTTACTACAGGTTGTTACTCTGACATATCAGAGTATTTACTACATGTTGCAGCTCTGACAGATCAGAGTATTTACTACAGGTTGTTACTCTGACAGATCAGAGTATTTACTACAGGTTGTAGCTCTGACAGATCAGAGTATTAACTACAGGTTGTAGCTCTGACAGATCAGAGTATTAACTACAGGTTGTAGCTCTGACAGATCAGAGTATTAACTACAGGTTGTAGCTCTGACAGATCAGAGTATTTACTACAGGTTGTTACTCTGACAGATCAGAGTATTTACTACAGGTTGTAGCTCTGACAGATCAGAGTATTTACTACAGGTTGTAGCTCTGACAGATCAGAGTATTTACTACAGGTTGTTACTCTGACAGATCAGAGTATTTACTACAGGTTGTTACTCTGACAGATCAGAGTATTTACTACAGGTTGTTACTCTGACTGATCAGAGTATTTACTACAGGTTGTTACTCTGACAGATCAGAGTATTAACTACAGGTTGTAGCTCTGACAGATCAGAGTATTAACTACAGGTTGTAGCTCTGACAGATCAGAGTATTAACTACAGGTTGTTGCTCTGACAGATCAGAGTATTTACTACAGGTTGTAGCTCTGACAGATCAGAGTATTTACTACAGGTTGTAGCTCTGACAGATCAGAGTATTTACTACAGGTTGTTACTCTGACAGATCAGAGTATTTACTACAGGTTGTTACTCTGACAGATCAGAGTATTTACTACAGGTTGTTACTCTGACTGATCAGAGTATTTACTACAGGTTGTTACTCTGACAGATCAGAGTATTAACTACAGGTTGTAGCTCTGACAGATCAGAGTATTTACTACAGGTTGTAGCTCTGACAGATCAGAGTATTTACTACAGGTTGTAGCTCTGACAGATCAGAGTATTTACTACAGGTTGTTACTCTGACAGATCAGAGTATTTACTACAGGTTGTTACTCTGACAGATCAGAGTATTTACTACAGGTTGTTACTCTGACTGATCAGAGTATTTACTACAGGTTGTTACTCTGACAGATCAGAGTATTAACTACAGGTTGTAGCTCTGACAGATCAGAGTATTAACTACAGGTTGTAGCTCTGACAGATCAGAGTATTAACTACAGGTTGTTGCTCTGACAGATCAGAGTATTTACTACAGGTTGTAGCTCTGACAGACCAGAGTATTTACTACAGGTTGTAGCTCTGACAGATCAGAGTATTTACTACAGGTTGTTACTCTGACAGATCAGAGTATTTACTACAGGTTGTAGCTCTGACAGATCAGAGTATTTACTACAGGTTGTAGCTCTGACAGACCAGAGTATTTACTACAGGTTGTAGCTCTGACAGATCAGAGTATGTACTACAGGTTGTAGCTCTGACAGACCAGAGTATTTACTACAGGTTGTAGCTCTGACAGATCAGAGTATTTACTACAGGTTGTTACTCTGACAGAGCAGAGTATTTACTACAGGTTGTAGCTCTGACAGATCAGAGTATTTACTACAGGTTGTTACTCTGACAGATCAGAGTATTTACTACAGGTTGTTACTCTGACAGATCAGAATATTTACTACAGGTTGTTACTCTGGCAGATCAGAGTATTTACTACAGGTTGTAGCTCTGACAGATCAGAGTATTTACTACAGGTTGTTACTCTGACAGATCAGAGTATTTACTACAGGTTGTTACTCTGACATATCAGAGTATTTACTACATGTTGCAGCTCTGACAGATCAGAGTATTTACTACAGGTTGTAGCCCTGACAGATCAGAGTATTTACTACAGGTTGTTACTCTGACAGATCAGAGTATTTACTACAGGTTGTAGCTCTGACAGATCAGAGTATTAACTACAGGTTGTAGCTCTGACAGATCAGAGTATTAACTACAGGTTGTAGCTCTGACAGATCAGAGTATTAACTACAGGTTGTAGCTCTGACAGATCAGAGTATTTACTACAGGTTGTTACTCTGACAGATCAGAGTATTTACTACAGGTTGTAGCTCTGACAGATCAGAGTATTTACTACAGGTTGTTACTCTGGCAGATCAGAGTATTTACTACAGGTTGTAGCTCTGACAGATCAGAGTATTTACTACAGGTTGTTACTCTGACAGATCAGAGTATTTACTACAGGTTGTTACTCTGACATATCAGAGTATTTACTACATGTTGCAGCTCTGACAGATCAGAGTATTTACTACAGGTTGTTACTCTGGCAGATCAGAGTATTTACTACAGGTTGTAGCTCTGACAGATCAGAGTATTTACTACAGGTTGTTACTCTGACAGATCAGAGTATTTACTACAGGTTGTTACTCTGACATATCAGAGTATTTACTACATGTTGCAGCTCTGACAGATCAGAGTATTTACTACAGGTTGTAGCCCTGACAGATCAGAGTATTTACTACAGGTTGTTACTCTGACAGATCAGAGTATTTACTACAGGTTGTAGCTCTGACAGATCAGAGTATTAACTACAGGTTGTAGCTCTGACAGATCAGAGTATTAACTACAGGTTGTAGCTCTGACAGATCAGAGTATTAACTACAGGTTGTAGCTCTGACAGATCAGAGTATTTACTACAGGTTGTTACTCTGACAGATCAGAGTATTTACTACAGGTTGTAGCTCTGACAGATCAGAGTATTTACTACAGGTTGTAGCTCTGACAGATCAGAGTATTTACTACAGGTTGTTACTCTGACAGACCAGAGTATTGACTACAGGTTGTAGCACTGACAGATCAGAGTATTTACTACAGGTTGTTACTCTGACAGATCAGAGTATTTACTACAGGTTGTAGCTCTGACAGATCAGAGTATTTACTACAGGTTGTAGCTCTGACAGACCAGAGTATTTACTACAGGTTGTAGCTCTGACAGATCAGAGTATTTACTACAGGTTGTTACTCTGACAGATCAGAGTATTTACTACAGGTTGTAGCTCTGACAGATCAGAGTATTTACTACAGGTTGTAGCTCTGACAGATCAGAGTATTTACTACAGGTTGTTACTCTGACAGACCAGAGTATTGACTACAGGTTGTAGCACTGACAGATCAGAGTATTTACTACAGGTTGTTACTCTGACAGATCAGAGTATTTACTACAGGTTGTAGCTCTGACAGATCAGAGTATTTACTACAGGTTGTAGCTCTGACAGACCAGAGTATTTACTACAGGTTGTAGCTCTGACAGATCAGAGTATTTACTACAGGTTGTTACTCTGACAGATCAGAGTATTTACTACAGGTTGTAGCTCTGACAGATCAGAGTATTTACTACAGGTTGTAGCTCTGCCAGACCAGAGTATTTACTACAGGTTTTAGCTCTGACAGATCAGAGTATTTACTACACATTGTAGCTCTGACAGACCAGAGTATTTACTACAGGTTGTAGCTCTGACAGACCAGAGTATTTACTACAGGTTGTAGCTCTGACAGATCAGAGTATTTACTACAGGTTGTAGCTCTGACTGATCAGAGTATTTACTACAGGTTGTTACTCTGACAGATCAGAGTATTAACTACAGGTTGTAGCTCTGACAGATCAGAGTATTAACTACAGGTTCTAGCTCTGACAGATCAGAGTATTAACTACAGGTTGTTGCTCTGACAGATCAGAGTATTTACTACATGTTGTAGCTCTGACAGACCAGAGTATTTACTACAGGTTGTAGCTCTGACAGATCAGAGTATTTACTACAGGTTGTTACTCTGACAGATCAGAGTATTTACTACAGGTTGTAGCTCTGACAGATCAGAGTATTTACTACAGGTTGTAGCTCTGACAGACCAGAATATTTACTACAGGTTGTAGCTCTGACAGATCAGAGTATGTACTACAGGTTGTAGCTCTGACAGACCAGAGTATTTACTACAGGTTGTAGCTCTGACAGATCAGAGTATTTACTACAGGTTGTTACTCTGACAGAGCAGAGTATTTACTACAGGTTGTAGCTCTGACAGATCAGAGTATTTACTACAGGTTGTTACTCTGACAGATCAGAGTATTTACTACAGGTTGTTACTCTGACAGATCAGAATATTTACTACAGGTTGTTACTCTGGCAGATCAGAGTATTTACTACAGGTTGTAGCTCTGACAGATCAGAGTATTTACTACAGGTTGTTACTCTGACAGATCAGAGTATTTACTACAGGTTGTTACTCTGACATATCAGAGTATTTACTACATGTTGTAGCTCTGACAGATCAGAGTATTTACTACAGGTTGTAGCTCTGACAGATCAGAGTATTTACTACAGAATGTTACTCTGACAGATCAGAGTATTTACTACAGGTTGTAGCTCTGACAGATCAGAGTATTAACTACAGGTTGTTGCTCTGACAGATCAGAGTATTAACTACAGGTTGTAGCTCTGACAGATCAGAGTATTAACTACAGGTTGTAGCTCTGACAGATCAGAGTATTTACTACAGGTTGTTACTCTGACAGATCAGAGTATTTACTACATGTTGTAGCTCTGACAGATCAGAGTATTTACTACAGGTTGTTACTCTGACAGATCAGAGTATTTACTACAGGTTGTAGCTCTGACATATCAGAGTATTTACTACAGGTTGTTACTCTGACAGATCGGAGTATTTACTACGTTTTGTTACTCTGACAGATCAGAGTATTTACTACAGGTTGTAGCTCTGACAGATCAAAGTATTTACTACAGGTTGTTACTCTGACAGATCAGAGTATTTACTACAGGTTGTAGCTCTGACAGATCAGAGTATTAACTACAGGTTGTAGCTCTGACAGATCAGAGTATTTACTACAGGTTGTAGCTCTGACAGATCAGAGTATTAACTGCAGGTTGTAGCTCTGGCAGATCAGAGTATTTACTACAGGTTGTTGCTCTGACAGATCAGAGTATTTACTACAGGTTGTAGCTCTGACAGATCAGAGTATTTACTACAGGTTGTAGCTCTGACAGATCAGAGTATTTACTACAGGTTGTTACTCTGACAGACCAGAGTATTTACTACAGGTTGTAGCTCTGACAGATCAGAGTATTTACTACAGGTTGTAGCTCTGACAGATCTGAGTATTTACTACAGGTTGTTACTCTGACAGGCCAGAGTTTTTACTACAGGTTGTAGCTTTGACAGATCAGAGTATTTACTACAGGTTGTAGCTCTGACAGATCAGAGTATTTACTACAGGTTGTAGCTCTGACAGATAAGAGTATTTACTGCAGGTTGTTACTCTGACAGATCAGAGTATTTACTACAGGTTGTTACTCTGACAGATCAGAGTATTTACTACAGGTTGTTACTCTGACAGATCAGAGTATTTACTACAGGTTGTTACTCTGACAGATCAGAGTATTTACTACAGATTGTAGCTCTGACAGATCAGAGTTTTTACTACAGGTTGTAGCGCTGACAGATCAGAGTATTTACTACAGGTTGTTGCTCTGACAGATCAGAGTATTTACTACGGGTTGTTGCTCTGACAGATCAGAGTATTTACTACAGGTTGTAGCTCTGACAGATCAGAGTATTTACTACAGGTTGTAGCTCTGACAGATCAGAGTATTTACTACAGGTTGTAGCTCTGACAGATCAGAGTATTTACTACAGGTTGTAGCTCTGACAGATCAGAGTATTTACTACAGTTTGTAGCTCTGACAGATCAGAGTATTTACTACAGGTTGTTACTCTGACAGATCAGAGTATTTACTACAGGTTGTTACTCTGACAGATCAGAGTATTTACTACAGGTTGTTACTCTGACAGACCAGAGTATTTACTACAGGTTGTTACTCTGACAGATCAGAGTATTTACTACAGGTTGTAGCTCTGACAGACCAGAGTATTTACTACAGGTTGTTACTCTGACAGATCAGAGTATTTACTACAGGTTGTAGCTCTGACAGATCAGAGTATTAACTACAGGTTGTAGCTCTGACAGATCAGAGTATTTACTACAGGTTGTTACTCTGACAGATCAGAGTATTAACTACAGGTTGTAGCTCTGACAGATCAGAGTATTTACTACAGGTTGTTACTCTGACAGATCAGAGTATTAACTACAGGTTGTAGCTCTGACAGATCAGAGTATTTACTACAGGTTGTTACTCTGACAGATTAGAGTATTTACTACAGGTTGTAGCTCGGACAGATCAGAGTATTAACTACAGGTTGTTACTCTGACAGATCAGAGTATTTACTACAGGTTGTTACTCTGACAGATCAGAGTATTTACTACAGATTGTAGCTCTGACAGATCAGAGTATTTACTACAGGTTGTAGCTCTGACAGATAAGAGTATTTACTGCAGGTTGTTACTCTGACAGATCAGAGTATTTACTACAGGTTGTTACTCTGACAGATCAGAGTATTTATTACAGGTTGTTACTCTGACAGATCAGAGTATTTACTACAGGTTGTAGCTCTGACAGACCAGAGTATTTACTACAGGTTGTAGCTCTGACAGATAAGAGTATTTACTGCAGGTTGTTACTCTGACAGATCAGAGTATTTACTACAGGTTGTTACTCTGACAGATCAGAGTATTTACTACAGGTTGTTACTCTGACAGATCAGAGTATTTACTACAGGTTGTTACTCTGACAGATCAGAGTATTTACTACAGATTGTAGCTCTGACAGATCAGAGTTTTTACTACAGGTTGTAGCGCTGACAGATCAGAGTATTTACTACAGGTTGTTGCTCTGACAGATCAGAGTATTTACTACGGGTTGTTGCTCTGACAGATCAGAGTATTTACTACAGGTTGTAGCTCTGACAGATCAGAGTATTTACTACAGGTTGTAGCTCTGACAGATCAGAGTATTTACTACAGGTTGTAGCTCTGACAGATCAGAGTATTTACTACAGGTTGTAGCTCTGACAGATCAGAGTATTTACTACAGTTTGTAGCTCTGACAGATCAGAGTATTTACTACAGGTTGTTACTCTGACAGATCAGAGTATTTACTACAGGTTGTTACTCTGACAGATCAGAGTATTTACTACAGGTTGTTACTCTGACAGACCAGAGTATTTACTACAGGTTGTTACTCTGACAGATCAGAGTATTTACTACAGGTTGTAGCTCTGACAGACCAGAGTATTTACTACAGGTTGTTACTCTGACAGATCAGAGTATTTACTACAGGTTGTAGCTCTGACAGATCAGAGTATTAACTACAGGTTGTAGCTCTGACAGATCAGAGTATTTACTACAGGTTGTTACTCTGACAGATCAGAGTATTAACTACAGGTTGTAGCTCTGACAGATCAGAGTATTTACTACAGGTTGTTACTCTGACAGATTAGAGTATTTACTACAGGTTGTAGCTCTGACAGATCAGAGTATTAACTACAGGTTGTAGCTCTGACAGATCAGAGTATTTACTACAGGTTGTTACTCTGACAGATCAGAGTATTAACTACAGGTTGTAGCTCTGACAGATCAGAGTATTTACTACAGGTTGTTACTCTGACAGATTAGAGTATTTACTACAGGTTGTAGCTCGGACAGATCAGAGTATTAACTACAGGTTGTAGCTCTGACAGATCAGAGTATTTACTACAGGTTGTTACTCTGACAGACCAGAGTATTTACTACAGGTTCTAGCTCTGACAGATCAGAGTATTTACTACAGGTTGTAGCTCTGACAGACCAGAGTATTTACTACAGGTTGTTACTCTGACAGATCAGAGTATTTACTACAGGTTGTAGCTCTGCCAGATCAGAGTATTAACTACAGGTTGTTACTCTGACAGATCAGAGTATTAACTACAGGTTGTAGCTCTGACAGATCAGAGTATTTACTACAGGTTGTTACTCTGACAGATCAGAGTATTTACTACAGGTTGTAGCTCTGACAGATCAGAGTATTTACTACAGGTTGTAGCTCTGACAGATCAGAGTATTTACTACAGGTTGTAGCTCTGACAGATCAGAGTATTTACTACAGTTTGTAGCTCTGACAGATCAGAGTATTTACTACAGGTTGTTACTCTGACAGATCAGAGTATTTACTACAGGTTGTTACTCTGACAGATCAGAGTATTTACTACAGGTTGTTACTCTGACAGACCAGAGTATTTACTACAGGTTGTTACTCTGACAGATCAGAGTATTTACTACAGGTTGTAGCTCTGACAGACCAGAGTATTTACTACATGTTGTTACTCTGACAGATCAGAGTATTTACTACAGGTTGTAGCTCTGACAGATCAGAGTATTAACTACAGGTTGTAGCTCTGACAGATCAGAGTATTTACTACAGGTTGTTACTCTGACAGATCAGAGTATTAACTACAGGTTGTAGCTCTGACAGATCAGAGTATTTACTACAGGTTGTTACTCTGACAGATTAGAGTATTTACTACAGGTTGTAGCTCTGACAGATCAGAGTATTAACTACAGGTTGTAGCTCTGACAGATCAGAGTATTTACTACAGGTTGTTACTCTGACAGATCAGAGTATTAACTACAGGTTGTAGCTCTGACAGATCAGAGTATTTACTACAGGTTGTTACTCTGACAGATTAGAGTATTTACTACAGGTTGTAGCTCTGACAGATCAGAGTATTAACTAAAGGTTGTAGCTCTGACAGATCAGAGTATTTACTACAGGTTGTTACTCTGACAGACCAGAGTATTTACTACAGGTTCTAGCTCTGACAGATCAGAGTATTTACTACAGGTTGTAGCTCTGACAGACCAGAGTATTTACTACAGGTTGTTACTCTGACAGATCAGAGTATTTACTACAGGTTGTAGCTCTGCCAGATCAGAGTATTAACTACAGGTTGTTACTCTGACAGATCAGAGTATTAACTACAGGTTGTAGCTCTGACAGATCAGAGTATTTACTACAGGTTGTTACTCTGACAGATCAGAGTATTTACTACAGGTTGTAGCTCTGACAGATCAGAGTATTAACTACAGGTTATAGCTCTGTCAGATCAGAGTATTTACTACAGGTTGTTGCTCTGACAGATCAGAGTATTTACTACAGGTTGTAGCTCTGACAGATCAGAGTATTTACTACAGGTTGTTACTCTGACAGACCAGAGTATTTACTACAGGTTGTTGCTCTGACAGATCAGAGTATTTACTACAGGTTGTTACTCTGACAGATCAGAGTATTTACTACAGGTTGTTACTCTGACAGATCAGAGTATTTACTACAGGTTGTTACTCTGACAGACCAGAGTATTTACTACAGGTTGTTACTCTGACAGATCAGAGTATTTACTACAGGTTGTAGCTCTGACAGACCAGAGTATTTACTACAGGTTGTTACTCTGACAGATCAGAGTATTTACTACAGGTTGTAGCTCTGACAGATCAGAGTATTAACTACAGGTTGTAGCTCTGACAGATCAGAGTATTTACTACAGGTTGTTACTCTGACAGATCAGAGTATTAACTACAGGTTGTAGCTCTGGCAGATCAGAGTATTTACTACAGGTTGTTACTCTGACAGATTAGAGTATTTACTACAGGTTGTAGCTCTGACAGATCAGAGTATTAACTACAGGTTGTAGCTCTGACAGATCAGAGTATTTACTACAGGTTGTTACTCTGACAGATCAGAGTATTAACTACAGGTTGTAGCTCTGACAGATCAGAGTATTTACTACAGGTTGTTACTCTGACAGATTAGAGTATTTACTACAGGTTGTAGCTCGGACAGATCAGAGTATTAACTACAGGTTGTAGCTCTGACAGATCAGAGTATTTACTACAGGTTGTTACTCTGACAGACCAGAGTATTTACTACAGGTTCTAGCTCTGACAGATCAGAGTATTTACTACAGGTTGTAGCTCTGACAGATCAGAGTATTAACTACAGGTTGTTACTCTGACAGATCAGAGTATTAACTACAGGTTGTAGCTCTGACAGATCAGAGTATTTACTACAGGTTGTTACTCTGACAGATCAGAGTATTTACTACAGGTTGTAGCTCTGACAGATCAGAGTATTAACTACAGGTTATAGCTCTGTCAGATCAGAGTATTTACTACAGGTTGTTGCTCTGACAGATCAGAGTATTTACTACAGGTTGTAGCTCTGACAGATCAGAGTATTTACTACAGGTTGTTACTCTGACAGACCAGAGTATTTACTACAGGTTGTTGCTCTGACAGATCAGAGTATTAACTACAGGTTGTAGCTCTGACAGATCAGAGTATTTACTACAGGTTGTAGCTCTGACAGATCATAGTATTTACTACAGGTTGTTACTCTGACAGACCAGAGTATTTACTACAGGTTGTAGCTCTGACAGATCAGAGTATTTACTACAGGTTGTAGCTCTGACAGATCTGAGTATTTACTACAGGTTGTTACTCTGACAGACCAGAGTTTTTACTACAGGTTGTAGCTTTGACAGATCAGAGTATTTACTACAGGTTGTTGCTCTGACAGATCCGAGTATTTACTACAGGTTGTTACTCTGACAGATCAGAGTATTTACTACAGGTTGTTGCTCTGACAGGTCAGAGTATTAACTACAGGTTGTAGCTCTGACAGATCAGAGTATTAACTACAGGTTGTAGCTCTGGCAGATCAGAGTATTTACTACAGGTTGTTACTCTGACAGATCAGAGTATTTACTACAGGTTGTAGCTCTGACAGATCAGAGTATTTATTACAGGTTGTTACTCTGACAGATCAGAGTATTTACTACAGGTTGTAGCTCTGACAGACCAGAGTATTTACTACAGGTTGTTACTCTGACAGATCCGAGTATTTACTACAGGTTGTAGCTCTGACAGATCAGAGTATTTACTACAGGTTGTTACTCTGACAGATCAGAGTTTTTACTACAGGTTGTAGCTCTGACAGATCAGAGTATTTACTACAGGTTGTTACTCTGACAGATCAGAGTATTTACTACAGGTTGCTACTCTGACAGATCAGAGTATTTACTACAGGTTGTTGCTCTGACAGACCAGAGTATTTACTACAGGTTGTAGCTCTGACAGATCAGAGTATTTACTACAGGTTGTAGCTCTGACAGATCAGAGTATTTACTACAGGTTGTTACTCTGACAGATCAGAGTATTTACTACAGGTTGTTACTCTGACAGATCAGAGTATTAACTACAGGTTGTAGCTCTGACAGATCAGAGTATTTACTACAGGTTGTAGCTCTGACAGATGTGTAGATACTTTTTATTTTTCTCCGTTTAAAATACCAGGTTAACTTTAGACAAAACATTAGGAAACGTAGCTGGCTACATTCGTTCTATGATAAACATTAGACATAGGATGGCCATGTGTCGTTTTTGCTCAAAAAGACCTTTCTTTTTCATTAAGCTAATTTACTTGTGTGGCTGCTAGCCAAATACTGTTGCTCTTCTGTGTTCATCTGATGAAAACGAAGCTATTTTCTGCCGAAGGAAAACGTCCCTGATCAATCTATTGAAGTAAAAAATACACGGTTGACATTTATAATAAAACGCGACCCATGTCAATACACAGCTGGTCTCATCAGCTCTTGCTTTCTCCCTTTGTGCTATTTACAAACAAACATGTGACTGTTCTGGGGAACTAATGAAGAACGCAATCTGCTTTATCTCCTAACGTATTGCACAAATTCACTGCATGTATTTACTTAAAAAGTATCTACAAATATTTAAATGTTTTGAAAACTTCAAAGAAATAGTTTAAATGGTATTGACGGTATTGAAAAACCATCCCGTGACTATTTCCAAATACCCCAGTATACGGTATATACGGTATACCACCCAAGCATACTATCCTCCTGTTATCTGGGAAGCTAATGAATTGATTGTAGCTTCCAGGGCCTGTTGTCCCCCTCCTTCCCTGTTAGTGTGTCATGTCTCCTCTTCCAGGAAAACAGATAATTAGCCAATGAGTGCAGTCTCTGTTAGTAACCCCAGTGTGCCTGGATACAGTCAGAGAGCCTGTCATTCACCTGCCCACCAAAGGCTAAGCACAGCACATGCTAATCCGACAGTGAAAACAAAACAGATATAGCTGTACTCATTCAGCACGTACAGCTTTCTTGTTTGTTTATTGTCTATTTAGAGGAGAGGAGAGTCAGTTTGTTTTAGCTTTCTAAACCTACTGGGCACAGCTTTGTGTCAATAAAGGGACAAAGGTATATTGGTCCATTACAGAACTACAGTAAACAGTTATTTTAGAGTTTGTTTACATTCAACCTATAAGGGTTGTGGTGAGTTGGTACTGTACAACCTCGATATGTACAGAAACTATAGCCTAAATGCTCAGAGTGGGATAGGAGAAGTGCCCAATCCCAACATGGCAATATCCGCAGGACTCAAAACTAGCCTACACAACACGTTCTTAGGGGAATGGGGTCGATTTGGGACTGGGAATCTGTCATGACCTGCTGGACTGGTTATCTGTCATGACCTGCAGGACTGGGCATCTGTCATGACCTGCAGGACTGGGCATCTGTCATGACCTGCAGGACTGGGCATCTGTCATGACCTGCAGGACTGGGCATCTGTCATGACCTGCAGGACTGGGCATCTGTCATGACCTGCAGGACTGGGCATCTGTCATGACCTGCAGGACTGGGAATCTGTCATGACCTGCAGGACTGGGCATCTGTCATGACCTGCAGGACTGGGCATCTGTCATGACCTGCAGGACTGGGAATCTGTCATGACCTGCAGGACTGGGCATCTGTCATGACCTGCAGGACTGGGAATCTGTCATGACCTGCAGGACTGGACATCTGTCATGACCTGCAGGACTGGGCATCTGTCATGACCTGCAGGTCTGGGCATCTGTCATGACCTGCAGGACTGGGAATCTGTCATGACCTGCAGGACTGGGCATCTGTCATGACCTGCAGGACTGGGAATCTGTCATGACCTGCAGGACTGGGCATCTGTCATGACCTGCAGGATTGGGCATCTGTCATGACCTGCAGGACTGGGAATCTGTCATGACCTGCAGGACTGGGAATCTGTCATGACCTGCAGGACTGGGAATCTGTCATGACCTGCAGGACTGGGAATCTGTCATGACCTGCAGGACTGGACATCTGTCATGACCTGCAGGACTGGGCATCTGTCATGACCTGCAGGACTGGGAATCTGTCATGACCTGCAGGACTGGGCATCTGTCATGACCTGCAGGACTGGGCATCTGTCATGACCTGCAGGACTGGGAATCTGTCATGACCTGCAAGACTGGGCATCTGTCATGACCTGCAGGACTGGGCATCTGTCATGACCTGCAGGACTGGAGTTGAGTGTTGTTGAGGAGAGGCAGATCAAATATACTGTGTTGTGTGTGTGTGTGTGTGTGTGTGTGTGTGTGTGTGTGTGTGTGTGTGTCTGTTCTATGTGTCTGTGAAAGCTACAGGGACACCAGTGTTTACTCATCACTATGAAAATGACAGTCTCGGATCCTCCTTACATAGTCAAGCTTTATGCGGGAAGCTCTACACACACACACACACACACTTTTTTAATATGGGAGAGTAGCTCACTCCACCTGTGTTTATGTAAACGTGTCAACCTGCTCTGGGCCAGACCGACAGTAGCACATGTTTATTCGCATCTCTCTCTCTTTCTCTCTCTCTCTCTCTCTCTCTCTCTCTCTCTCTCTCTCTCTCTCTCTCTCTATCTCGCTCGCTCGCTCTCTCTTGCTCTCGCTCGCTCTCACTCTCTCTCGCTCGCTCTCTCGCTCTCTCTCTCTCCCGCTCTCTCTCGCTCTCGATCTCGCTCTCTCACTTTATATTTCTCCTGTCTTTGTGACTCTGTATATCCTCTCACTTTGTCATTCTCTATATCTCTGTCTATGTTGTTGCTTCAGTCTAGGTGTAAAACATATATTTTATAAACACACACACACTTTGACTCCCTCCTGCCGGCTGCCACTGTAGGATCCATCCTTAAAGTGATGTTGTGTAAAAGGAAGCTGATTGTCTTGTTTTAAAATGTATCTTTCTCTGAGCAGTGCCCCTGGAGTAGCTGTACTCTCCCTCTCTCCCAAACACAGAGGGTGAAACAGGAAAAGCCTTATGCTGAGGAGGTCATGTGACACTAGCGCCTGGTGTGGCCTGGCCCGAGAGCTCATGTGACCAGTAGGGATCCATGGCTGTGCCCCAATCGCCTGGTGAAGCTTCCTCTCCTCATTTCCTTTCCCTTAGATTCTACCACTGAGGCCTTGATAGATGAAGGCTATGTGATGGAGAACTTTTCTTACACCAAATTTACTCTTTGTCCCTCTGGGGATTATTAAAGTTAATTGTCTTCACATTTATATTAATACCAAACCGGAGAAGCAATAGTAGAATATAAAGAGAAAGGGGGATACCTAGTCAGTTGTACAACTGAATGAATTCAACTGAAATGTGTCTTCCCCATTTAACCCAACTCCTCTGACTCAGAGAGGTGCAGGGGGCTGCCTTAACCGACCTCCACGTCTTCGGCGTCCGAGGAACAGTGGGTTAACTGCCTTGTTCAGGGGCAGAACGACAGATTTTTACCTTGTCAGCTCAGGGATTCAATCCATACAATGAATATATCAAAATAAGATTACAAATGGTACAATTTGGACATGACAGTGTGTAAAACAAAACATGGTATGATAGATCATAGGAACCCCTTAATAAAATGAATACGTAGTCTCAGTTCATGTTTTCCTGGGTGTGGCAGTTGTAATGAATGTAGCAATGACTTCTGAATGGCTTGTTAGGCAACTGTAGTGATATTCCACTCTAGTTAAACTGGCCTTAGCTGCTATGGTCCTGTCCAGGGTGAATACTAACAAACACAGTGAAAGCAGGTTGTGGTTGTGTACTGATGACTCTGAGGTCAGGAGGACTGCAGCAACAAGGTATTTTCCAGCTCACATGGAGAGCAGCCGTACAAGTTGTCTACCTGGCAGGAGCAGCCCCGGTGGGCAACGCCTAGCTCACTAGCTGGGCTTGATTAGCACCTCACACCACCTGCCCTAAAGGCCCACACCAGGTCGATGCAACGGAAAAACAGTCCCATTACAGCACTCTGTCAACTCTCCTCTGTAAACACTTTCTACCCGTTCTCTCTCTCTCCCTCTCCCCTCTCTCTTTCCCTCGCTCCCTCTCCTCATCCCCTCTCCCCTCCCTGTTTGTGCAGAGTGAGTGATAGAGTGAGCGACTCCACAGCAGCACATCCAGGCCTGTTAGGTCCAGATGGCTGGTTAGATAACTGGCTGCTGTTGTCTTTGACTATGATCCTCATTAGATCCCTTCAATTCCCCAGCGGTGGCGCTTATGGCCGTCCATCTATCTCTGTCTCACCCTAACACACAGGATGCCTTTGACCTTCACAGAGAGCTGTCCTTCCAGGCCTTGTCGTGCTTTCACTGTGACCTGCTTCCAATGTCCTTCACATACCAGTGTTCACCATCTCACCTAGTGTTCTACATCCCTGTGTGAGTCACTCACATAGGACTAAAAGACCTGCTGTCATTGACTTACTGTCGGTGACCTTTACAGAGGCATACTCTCACTAGAGATCACACACATGGGTCCAAAGATGGTGATGCATGAACCTACATGAACACTGGTGGGTCAATGTAGCTGTGTTGTTACACTGTGTGTGTGTGTGTGTGTGTGTGTGTGTGTGTGTGTGTGTGTGTGTGTGTGTGTGTGTGTGTGTGTGTGTGTGTGTGTGTGTGTAATATGCATATTGATGTGTGGGTGGTGGATGTGCTGCAGCGGGCTGGGTCAGGTGTCTGTGTCTGTCTACTGCCAGTGGGTTGTGATTAATGCAGTTTTAATTGGGCCTGTGGATGGCTCCTGTGTGAAGAGCTGTGGGCCTGGGGACATGGAGTAGACCCTATCACCCACACAGAGGCCTGGGAGTGCCTCTCATCCCTCCTCCTCTCTTCCTCCTATTTCTCTCTTTCTACACTCTCTCAGAGCCAGAGCAGCTCTCTGACAGGGAAAGGACCTCCACTCAAACACTCAATAGCGCTGCTTGAATATGTGTGTGTGTGTGTGTGTGTGCAGTTTTGTAGAATTTATATTTGTTTCTGCGTGTTTGCATGTTTGAGTGTATGCATATACATTCATGTACCTGCGTAGTCCTGCATGTATGCAGTGCTCAATCTCAGTGATGTGCAATGGGGAGGAATGTACGTCACTCACATAGCTGCAGGCCTTATATAGTGAGCACATGTTGCCACACACTACTAGCACCCCCTTGTGTAGAGAGATCCTCACCAAGTGGGATGGTCACAGCGCTAACAGGGGACCGATGACATCATACATGAGTGACGTGTTCTCTACCATTGACAAAGAGCCATCTCCCCTCCTACAGCGGTATGGTTATGGCTGTTGCTAGGCAGCCAGGGCCAGTTGCTAGGCGATGGTGACGGCATAGGGGCTGGAGGGGTACGACTGAGAACTCATTGGAGGAGAAGGTCAAAGGGAGGGACCTCTGGCTTTCTCATCCAATGTGTTTTGAGGAGGAGATGAAAGAGGACGTGAGGAGTTGAGATCTTCCTACAGAGTGCATGATGAAGCGGAAGGCCCAATGCATTGTGGGAACAGCCCTTAGAGAATGGTCCGGTCTGGGTGTATTGTCATACCTCTCCATTGACACAACATGAAGTTCATCCATCCCCATTGAGAGAACTGCTGCCAATCAGAACACCCGCACATACCCCTTGTGATGAAGGCAGCCAATGGCCTGCTTCTATCTGCGATGTACACATCCTCAAAGGAAAACGCGAACTGCTTTCTGTATGTGTGTGATGAGCTCCCAAAGACTGAAATAAGATAAATATCTGTTTTTGAGTGCACTTGACATACAGTATGCAGCATACAATACGAATGGTATTGATGGTATGAAGAGCTAACTCTGTTGACCATTTAGCTAATGTTACAGTTTGACTAGCCTAGCCAGCTACTGTAAATGTCAGTTTGCCTGCTCAGGGCCTAGTGTTTCATTAGCCATTAGCCTCTGTTAGTTAATCACATTTTTCAACCATGTTTTGACATGATTATATGTCTCATTTCAAGCAACTATCTGCTGGCTTAAAGACCAATGCAGTAATATAGCTTGCATGGAAACCCCAATAAAAGCAGACAGAAAGATGTGTCATGTATCCTAGAATAGAGGTTTAAAGACGACAGCGGCATACTAGATAACACAGCATATCCTACACATGTATTTATTTTCAATTTTGTCATTTTTAATTTAAACTTTATTTAACTAGGTGCGTCAGATAGCATACCTTGCAATACAATCTTCTCTAAAAAACAGCTGTGGGAAATGTAGACAATGTGCTCTCCAATGAGATGACCAGAGTTTGATTTCTAAACCAGAGGAGTTGTCAGATGAGTCCACACCATGGTGGACATGCATAATGTTGGATGCATTGGAATATAAGATATGGACAATGATAAAGAGGCTGCAGGATTACAGAACAAGCAGTTGGGAAATGAATGTTTGAGATTCAAATACTAAATGTTCAGTGAAGGTGAGTATATTTAGGTGCTTTAAATTATTAGTGTGAGACATGTTTTCCATCATGTATGTTTTTTTTTTGTTTTTTTTTTTAACCTTTATTTTACTAGGCAAGTCAGTTAAGAACAAATTCTTATTTTCAATGACGGCCTAGGAACAGTGGGTTAACTGCCTGTTCAGGGGCAGAACGACAGATTTGTACCTTGTCAGCAGCTCGGGGGTTTGAACTTGCAACCTATCGGTTACTAGTGCAACACTCTAACCACTAGGCTACCCTGCCGCCCCATGTTTCATGCATATACATTCAAGCAAAGAACACCATCGCATTTAGTGTATCACCCTTTATTGAGTATGGAGACAAATAGCAAAGGTGTCTCAGGCATATTTGAAGTATCTAAATATAGTGTAACCTACCAATCAGTGTACTGCATATAGAGAGAGAAGTACCGTGGGAGGCATAATCCTACAGTATTGCAGTCCAGAAATGAGAGCTTTTTTTTATCCACGCCAAAGCCTCTGATGGAGACAGTAGACCGTTCGTCAATGCATGCTTCAGTATCCCCCCCCGTCTCCCTAGGAAGCATTCGTGTGCCCGAGCCCCATAGCGCGTATCGAAAGGTTCCCACCCTGGTCACCAATGTAGCTGACCGCTGTAGAGAGAGACAAGTGCCTTAGCGGACTGAATCTTAAGATCGTGTGATTCAGAGACGAGAACTCTACCGTCTATGTCAAAAGCCTGGGCTCCTGATGTGGACAATAGAATTCTCATCACTGCATTTTACAATAGTAAAACTGAATCTGTTTCTCACCTCGTCTATTTTGAATTTAGTCTTCGAGATGCTCTAACAAGCATTTTAATCTGTAGTTGGCGTTCTTCAACTCTAAAATGCACTAGAATGTGGAAGACAAAACCCACAAAGAAAAGACAACAGGCCAATGCGTATTTGGTCTCAATGTCTAAATAGTGACGGCAGTGCCAGTTCACACTGCAGTAGGATGGTTCTCCTCACAGGGGAATGAATTAGCTGAGCCCATGCTTGGTGATTCACACGTGTTTGATCTCTGGGCGCAGGACAAAGGAGAGGAGCGCTGAATAGATCACGGGAGACAAAAGTGAGAGAATGAATCACAAAAATCATCACAGCAAAGGATTTATGAGCTGGAAAATGAACATCCTGACAGACAAAAAAAAGGCAACAGCTAGGCTACTAGGAGAAGGACAGAGGAGGGTGGTCTGCGTCCTACTCCAACTACAGATTGTAAGCCAGATAATGTGATGTATCCAGTACTGGATGTTACAGGTTATAGAAAATACCGCCATAGATTCTTCAACTATATGATATTCTCTTCGTTCTCGATTCTGGAAAACAGGTATCTTATAAATGTCCAATTGCGTGAATTGACAACAAAAATGGAAATTTGTTAAGAATAAATAAATAACATTATGTAAAAACCATCTCCTCCCTCGCCAGGGACTGATCATCTCGTAAACTAAAGCAGATACTATGCTTTAACCCACCACCTAGATGTGATGTATTGCTTATTACTCCTCTGGATAAGGTCTGATGTTATCCATCCCTACCCACTAAGTCATCCACTCCTCTGGATAAGGTCTGATGTTATCCATCCCTACCCACTAAGTCACCCACTCCTCTGGATAAGGTCTGATGTTATCCATCCCTACCCACTAAGTCACCCACTCCTCTGGATAAGGTCTGATGTTATCCATCCCTACCCACTAAGTCACCCACTCCTCTGGATAAGGTCTGATGTTATCCATCCCTACCCACTAAGTCATCCACTCCACTGGATAAGGTCTGATGTTATCCATCCCTACCCACTAAGTCATCCACTCCTCTGGATAAGGTCTGATGTTATCCATCCCTACCCACTAAGTCACCCACTCCTCTGGATAAGGTCTAATGTTATCCATCCCTACCCACTAAGTCATCCACTCCTCTGGATAAGGTCTAATGTTATCCATCCCTACCCACTAAGTCACCCACTCCTCTGGATAAGGTCTAATGTTATCCATCCCTACCCACTAAGTCATCCACTCCTCTGGATAAGGTCTGATGTTATCCATCCCTACCCACTAAGTCATCCACTCCTCTGGATAAGGTCTAATGTTATCCATCCCTACCCACTAAGTCATCCACTCCTCTGGATAAGGTCTGATGTTATCCATCCCTACCCACTAAGTCATCCACTCCTCTGGATAAGGTCTGATGTTATCCATCCCTACCCTAACCATAAACACCAATGCCTTTCTTAAAATCAATACACAGAAGTATATATTTTTAAACCTGCATATTTAGCTAGGCATATTTAGCTTGGCAATATTAACCAGGTGAAATTGTGTCACTTCTCTTGCGTTCATTGCACGCAGAGTCAGGGTATATGCAACAGTTTGGGCTGCCTGGCTCATTGCGAACTAATTTGCCAGAATTGTACGTAATTATGACATAACATTGAAGGTTGTGCAATGTAACAAGAATATTTAGACTTAGGGATGCCACCAGTTAGATAAAATACCGAACGGTTCCGTATTTCACTGAAGTAATAAACATATTGTTTTCGAAATTATAGTTTCCGGATTCAACCATATTAATGACCAAAGGCTCGTATTTCTGTGTGTTATGTTATAATTAAGTCTATGATTTGATAGAGCAGTCTGTCTGAGCGATGGTAGGCAGCAGCCCGTAAGCATTCATTCAAACTGCACTTACGTCCGTTTTGCCAGCAGCTCTTCGCAAGCACAGCTCTGTTTATGACTGGGGATGGGGCTGGGTGGGGGGCTGGGCTGGGGATGGGGCTGGGGCTGGGGCTGGGGATGGGGATGGGGCTGGGGATGGGGCTGGGGCTGGGGATGGGGCTGGGGCTGGGGATGGGGCTGGGAATGGGGATGGGGATGGGGATGGGAATGGGGCTGGGGAGGGGCTGGGGATGGGAATGGGGCTGGGGCTGGGGATGGGGCTGGAGATGGGGATGGGGATGGGGCTGGGGATGGGGATGGGGATGGGAATGGGGCTGGGGATGGGGCTGGGGATGGGGAGGGGCTGGACCAAAAGTGTGACACCAATCAGCCCCCCCCCACCTCTTCCACAAAGTCATCCATTAAGTCATCCACTCCACAGCCTCTGTCCACAAACAGACAAATACACAAACACACACACAGGCGCAAACACACACACACATGCTCGGTGACAAACACACTCACACACACAGCCTGAAACACACCCACGGTGAATTCGACACCCATACACACACATACACACGCTCGGTAACACACACACACACACACACACACACACACACACACACACACACACACACACACACACACACACACACACACACACACAGGCACACACAGGCACACACACCCACACTACACACCGGCATGTGCGCACATGCTCATGCTCACACACATGCTGACACAGGCGCACACATTCACACCGTGGGGGTGAGAATGAGAGCAGTGGCGTGTGGCGCAGTATGTCTGAGGGTTGGTTTTTTCATCTCTGGAGTTGAAACATCATGCCTGCAGAGTGAGGAAGCGCCTAGCAAGAGACACTGTAGAGGGGAATGGTGTTGAACACTTACAGTATATATACAAACGTATGTGGATCCTTCAAATTAGTGTCAGCCACACCCGTTGCTGACAAGTGTATAACATTGAGCACACAGCCATGTAATCTCCATAGGGAAACATTGGCAGTAGAATGGCTTTAATGGCCTCAGTGACTTTCAACATGGCACATCATAGGATGCCACCTTTCCAACAAGTCAGTTGGTCCTATTTCTGCCCTGCTAGAGCTGCCCCGGTCAAGCGCTATTATTGTAAAGTGGAAATGTCTAGGAACAACAATGGCTCAGCCTTGAAGTGGTAGGCCACACAAGCTCACAGAACTGGACTGCTGAAGCACGTAACGCGTAAAAATCAGCAAAGCAATGTCAGCACAAGAACTGTTCGTCAAGAGCTTCATGAAATGGGTTTCCATGGCTGAGCAGCCGCACACAAGCCTAAGATCACCATGTGCAATGCCAAGCGTTGGCTGGAGTGGTGTAAAACTCGCTGCCATTGGACTCTGGAGCAATTTATTTTTATTTGATTTTATTTCACCTTTATTTAACCAGGTAGGCTAGTTGAGAACAAGTTCTCATTTGCAACTGCGACCTGGCCAAGATAAAGCAAAGCAGTGCGACACAAACAACAACACAGAGTTACACATAGAATAAACAAACATACAGTCAATAATACAGTAGAAAAATCTATATACAGCATGTACAAATGAGGTAGGATAAGGGAGGTAAGGCAATAAATAGGCCATGGTGGTGAAGTAATTACAATATAGCAATTAAACACTGGAACGGTAGGATGTGCAGAAGATGAATGTGCAAGTTGAGATACTGGGGTGCAAAGGAGCAAGATAAATATATAAATAAATACAGTATGGGGATGAGGTAGATTGGATGGGCTATTTACAGATGAGCTATGTACAGGTGCAGTGAAATGTGAGCTGCTCTGACAACTGGTGCTTTAAGATAGTGAGGGAGGTAAGAGTCTCTAGCTTCAGAGATTTTTGCAGTTCGTTCCAGAGATTGGCAGCAGAGAACTGGAAGGGAGAGGCAGCCAAAGGAAGAATTGGCTTTGGTGGTGACCAGTGAGATATACCTGCTGGAGCGCGTGCTACGGGTGGGTGCTGCTGTGGTGACCAGTGAGCTGAGATAAGGCGGGGCTTTACCTAGCAGAGACTTGTAAATGACCTGGAGCCAGTGGGTTTGGCGACGAGTATAAAGCGACGGCCAGCCAACGAGATCATACAGGTCGCAGTGGTGGGTAGTAATATGGGGCTTTGGTGACAAAACGGATGGCACTGTGATAGACTGCATCCAATTTGTTGAGTAGAGTGTTTTGGAAATGACATCGCCGAAGTAATGGAAATGCGTTCTCTGGAGTGATGAATTATGCTTCACCTTCTGGCAGTCTGATGGATGAATCTTAGTTTGACGGATACCAGAAGAACGCTACCTGCACCAATGCATAGTGCCAACTGTAAAGTTTGGTGGAGGAGGAATAATGGTCTGGGGCTGTTTTTCATGGTTCGTGCTAGGCCCCTTAGTTACAGTGAAGGGAAATCTTAACTCTACAGCATACAATGACATTGTAGATGATTTTGTGCTTCCAACTTTGTGGCAATAGTTTTGGGAAGGCCCTTTCTTGTTTTAGTATGACAATGCCCCCGTGCACAAAGCGAGGTCCATACAGAAATTATTGAGATCGGTGTGTAAGAACTTGACTGGCCTGCACAGAGCCCTGACCTCAAACCCATCGAACACCTTTGGGATGAATTGGAACGCCGACAGTGAGCCAGGCCTAATCACCCAACATCAGTACCTCACTAATGCTCTTGTGGATGAATGGAAGCAAGTCCCTGCAACAATGTTCCAACATCTAGTGGAAAGCCTTCCCAGAAGAGTGGAGGCTGTTATAGCAGCAGGGTGGACCAACTCCATATTAATACCCATCATTTTGGAAAGCGATGTTTGACGAGCAGATGTCTACATACTGTTGGTCATGTAGTGTACATGAATAACAATAATATTATTATTATTATCATTCTATTGTGTTTTTTTGAGTAAATTTGTCTTGTATCTCAACAAACCACAGCACAGCATCACCACATAAGTACATAAATACATAAACCACGAGCAATAACTACAGCAGGTAACAAGTTGATACAGTTCAGTTTGTAAATTCAAATTGACTTATACTAGTGCGGACAAATGATTTCTGGGCTCTGGCGGTTTTGTACAGAAGGTCTCTATGTGGACGACCTGATGGTAGGAGCTGGTACTCTCAGTGGGTGTGTCAGGTCGGTGGCAATTCTCACTCCTGCCTGCACCACTCTCTCCAAGAACAGAATTTCCATGCTCTTGAGATTAACTCCATTGATTTGACTGTGTGTGTGTGTGTGCGTGCCTGTGTGTGCGTGCCTGTGTGTGCATGTGAGCGTGCCTGTGTGTGTAAGCGTGCCTGTGTGTGTGCACGTCCCTGTGTGTGTGCTCGTCCCTGTGTGTGTGCGCGTCCCTGTGTGTGTGCGCGTCCCTGTGTGTGTGCACGTCCCTGTGTGTGTGCGCGTCCCTGTGTGTGTGCACGTCCCTGTGTGTGTGCGCGTCCCTGTGTGTGTGCACATCCCTGTGTGTGTGCGCGTCCCTGTGTGTGTGCACGTCCCTGTGTGTGTGCACGTCCCTGTGTGTGTGCACGTCCCTGTGTGTGTGCACGTCCCTGTGTGTGTGCACGTCCCTGTGTGTGTGCGCGTCCCTGTGTGTGTGCACGTCCCTGTGTGTGTGCGCGTCCCTGTGTGTGCGCGCGTCCCTGTGTGTGTGCGCGTCCCTGTGTGTGTGCACGTCCCTGTGTGTGTGCACGTCCCTGTGTGTGTGCACGTCCCTGTGTGTGTGCGCGTCCCTGTGTGTGTGCACGTCCCTGTGTGTGTGCACGTCCCTGTGTGTGTGCACGTCCCTGTGTGTGTGCGCGTCCCTGTGTGTGTGCACGTCCCTGTGTGTGCGTGCGTGTTTAAACGTACACTACCGTTCAAAAGTTTGGGGTCACTTAGAAATGTCCTTGTTTTTGAAAGAAATATGATTTTTTTGTCCATTAAAATAACATAAAATTGATCAGAAATACAGTGTGGGCATTGTTATTGTTGTAAATGACTATCGTAGCTGGAAACAGCTTATTTTTTATGGAATATCTACATATGCATACAGAGGCCCATTATCAGCAACCATCACTCCTGTTTTCCAATGGCACGTTGTGTTAGCCAGTGGCACGCTGTGTTAGCTGTGTTAGCTAATAAGATTTTCAGTTTCTTGGCAATTTCTCTCATGGAATAGCCTTCCCCTTCTCAGAACAAGAATAGACTGACGAGTTTCAGAAGAAAGTTATTTGTTTCTATTTTTACCCTGTAATCGAACCCACAAATGCTGATCCTCCAGATACTCAATTAGTCTAAAGAAGGACAGTTTTATTGCTTCTTTAATGACGACAACAGTTTTCAGCTGTGCTAACATAATTGCAAAAGGGTTGCTCAATTAGCCTTTTAAAATGATAAACTTGGATTAGCTAACACAACGTGCCATTGGAACACAGGAGTGATGGTTGCTGATAATGGGCCTGTGTAGATATTCCATTAAAAATCTGCCGTTTGCAGCTACAATAGTAATTTACAAAATGAGCAATGTCTACACTGTATTTCTGATCAATAATGGACAAAAAATGCTTTTCTTTCAAAAACAAGGACATTTCTAAGTGACCCCAAAGCTTTGACCGGTGGTGTATAGCTGCTCTGTTTTCTGTTCTCTCCCCTACTTTCACTTTCTTTCCTTTTCTCCTCTACTTCTCTGCTAGAGGTTGGTGGTATCTCAATTCAATTTCAATTTAAGGGGCTTTATTGTCATGGGAAACATGTTTACATTGGCAAAGCAAGTGAAGTAGATAATATAATAAACAGAAGTTAAATAAACAATACAAAATGAACAGTTAACATTACACTAACAAAAGATTTTTTTAAATAAAGACATTTCAAATGTCATATTATGTTTCTATACAATGTTATAATGACAGTTAAAGTGCAAATAGTTAAAGTACAAAAGGGAAAATAAGTAAATATAAAAATAGTTTTGTTGTTCACTGGTTGCCCTTTTCTTGTGGCAACAGGTCACACATATTGCTGCTGTGATGGCACACTGTGGTATTTCACCCAATAGATACGGGAGTTTATCAAAATTGGATTTGTTTTCGAATTCTTTGTGGGTCTGTGTAATCTGAGGGAAATATGCGATTCTAATATGGTCATACATTTGGCAGGAGGTTAGGAAGTGCAGCTCAGTTTCCACCTAATTTTGTGGGCAGTGTGCTCTCTCTCTCTCTCTCTCTCTCTCTCTCTCTCTCTCTCTCTCTCTCTCTCTCTCTCTCTCTCTCTCTCTCTCTCTCTCTCTCTCTCTCTGTGCTGTATAGAGTTAAGTGAGGAGAGGAGTGTGTGATTGATTAGCTTTAGGGGTCAAGTTTGACAAAATCAAATTAGGTTAGGGTTAGGCAGACATACAGACAGACAGACAGACAGACAGACAGACAGGGATACAAGGCCTGATCTTGCAGCTCCACACAGTGGTCATATATGATACAACACCCTGGCACACTGAGGGGAGAGGGAGCGCGGAGGGAGATTTTTTTAAACAATGGACATGACTTCATTGTGGCGCAGCTGTTGCTCCCAGTTACAGGTAAAATGACACACAGCCTCAGTTGACCCCAGAAACCAAAATGTGCCAGTCAGTGTATTGTGTTAAGAGGGGCATGCAGTCCTGGGGTCTTACTCAGCACTAATATAACCAGCACTGTGCCGACACCGTAGGGTTGTGTCTTTCTGACAGTGAATCCCTCGCATGGACCTAGATCCCACTGCTTTCACTCAGTGTTTTTTCTGGGTCAGAGGGAACCACCAACCAAAATAACTGTGTGGCAGGGGGTTGTCACCTACCAGACCATGTGGCAGGGGGCTGTCACCTACCAGACCATGTGGCAGGGGGCTGTCACCTACCAGACCATGTGGCAGGGGGTTGTCACCTACCAGA